>NC_057863.1:85407793-85707793 GCF_019393635.1 Dromiciops gliroides | reverse complement strand
TGATCTAGCTCATTGGCCATAGTTTAGGGCCCCGTTTTGGAAGCACTCTTTTCTGCTTATTCCAAACTGAAATCAACACCCAAACCCTCAGCATGCATATACCCTTCCCCATTTTCATGATTATCTCAATTGGCATTCTGGGTTTGCCAAATCAGTGAGAAGGCACATACAGAGAAGAAGATTAATAGCAAGTAATTATGGATTGTACACATGCAAAGACAAGCATCATGAAGAGGAGGTGCTTTTCAAATCAGACCTCTGCAACTGGCAGCCCATGGGTCAAACCCAATTGGCCAGGGCTCCTTTGTTGGACAGTCTCAGCAAGCATGGCCAGCTTTGATAGAGCTGGCAACTAGCCCAACGTTTCCATTTGTGCCTGTCCAGTCTGCCCATCACAGGTGGCTGGCTTAGTATGTCACACTGGTTTGATGCTTCTCTTTCTCTGGCTAACCTTTGTTGTGTCGTTTCAGAAATAACTATCATTATTTCTTGAACTGAAAGGATGGAACTAAGCAAAAAAGGAAAGGCAAAGAGCCCTGGAAGGTAATGGATATATTTTGCCAATTGCATCAATCTCTTGAATGGAATCATGAGTCCAATCCCTTAACCGAGACAGTAAACGGTTACTTCTGCCCATGTAACTGGGAAATTGATGGCACCAAAATGCTTGCAAGGAGTCCAATTCTATCATCTATTTTTTTTGCACAAGTTGTTGTACTACATGCCATAGTCTTGGGATCAGAAGAAAAAAAAGCAGAAAACAAAAGGGCAGTCAAATAAGGTATCCTTTTTGTTGGAATTATGGGTGACTAGGCTCAAGGCTACACATTTTGTGTAGCAAAATTGTGTGGGAGGGTTATATTCCACCAAAACCTCTCTACCCTTTATCCCTAACTCACCCTCATACCCCCACCAAAGCATCACTGTACAGTATATCATTGGAGTTACTTAAAGGATCCAGCATGTGAATAATCCATAGTACCACTAGTTCCATCAGTTTCCAAAGAAATTACTTTGATATATTTAGTGGGGGGTTTTTTGGTGAGGCAATTGGGGTTAAGTGACTTGCCCAGGGTCACACAGCTAGTAAGTGTCAAGGGTCTGAGGTTGTATTTGAACTCAGGTCCTCCTGACTCCAGGGCTGGTGCTCTATCCACTGTGCCACTTAGCTGCCCTGATATATTTAGTTTTTAACTTGTGATCATGATTATATACTTTTTGGGGGGTTTTTTTTGGTTGGGCAATGAGGGTTAAGTGACTTGCCCAAGGTCACACAGCTAGCAAGTGTGAAGTGTCTGAGGCCGGATTTGAACTCAGGTCCTCCTGACTCCAAGGCCAGTATTCTATCCACGGTGCCACCTAACTGCCCCCAATTCTATACTTTTTAAAAGAGAGGTATCTGAATCTTTCTGTTTTAAAGTTTGTATTTTGGTAATTAATGCTCTTCTGATTATACTATATGATTTCAAATCATGCAATACCACAATCTCTGAAGAATCACAATGTTGGGAGGATCTAAAGCAGTGGAACAAAAATTTCAGGTGGGTATAAGAGGTATAAGAATCATATTAGCAACATTAACGTGCAAAGAATGATATAAAATTATAATCAAGGACATAACTGGCCAACTAAAGATGGCCAATCATATAACAGGAGCAAAGGGCAACCCAAGTGTTGTATTAATGTCATTGAAATAGTGAATGAACCAGAGGAAGGACTCTGGAGCCACTATAGAGAATTTATGGAAAGACATGGGCATGAACAAGGCTCAGATGAGAAAGACTATAAGGAATGTTCAAGTTGCAAATTACATGGGTAGAGGGCACCTTGAGATTACAGATCTAGTGAAATATCGATGTAATTAGAGCAAATCCAATTCCCTGTTCCCTCCAGCTTGACTACTTCTGAGTTTCCAATAAGATAATTTAGCTACAAATGAGATGATATGTATAAAGCGCTTTATAAACCTTAAAGTGTTATGTAAATGTCAGCTATTATTATTATTATTTACTGAGATAAATGAAAAAAATACATCCCTCTCCTTCTCTCTGCTCTTTTGCAAAATGAACAGAGCAGGAGAGAATGCTGATAGGAATAGCATGTTCCTCAGCCAGGAAGCTGTCACTGATTTACTAGCAGGAGGCAAGCATTTTAAATTGTTTTTCTATGAATGTTGTCAGGGCTGTGCAGAATAATTCATATTCCCTGACTCAATTCCTCTCTTGACCGATCAGAGATATCTTCAAGTGTATAGGTGCTAGAGTCAGACTGTCAGTCAATCCATCAACATTTATTGCATCTACTATATGCCAGCCCCTGGGCTAGGCACTGGGGATATGCTAAATCATCCTTGCTCTCAAGGAGTTTACATTTTGTGGAGGAAACAACATATACACATATAAGTAGGTACGAAATATATGCAAGGTAAATTTGAGGTAATTGGGGAAGGAGGTGTCAGAAACTATGGGCATCCAGAGAAGCTTTGAAGGAAGCTAGGAATCCTATGGGTGAATAAGTACATTGCAGGCATTGGGGGACAGAATGTTCAAAGGCATGCAGATAAGAGATAGAATGTTGTATGTGATAGTCAGTAAGCAGGCCAAGCAGGCTGGACCACAGAGTATGTGAAGAGGAATAATGTGTAATAAGTCTAGAAAGATAAGACTGACCAGGACAGGAATCCCATCGCTGACATTTATTAGCTGTATGACCACTAGCAAATCATTTAACTTATTTAAGACTCTGTTCCTCATTTGCAAAATAATACCCATAGGACCTGCCTTATAAGAGGCTTAAATGAAATAATGTATGTAAAACATTTTGCATACCTACAAGTGCTATGTTCATGTTGGCTATTTACTATTACTATTATTATTTTTATTATTATTATTATTAATTGGCTAGTATTAGAGGAATAGTTTGTGGCTATGGAATGTGGAAACAACTAGGCAACAAGGGGATTGAACTTGTAACCTTAGCATCATTAGCACAATTCTGATACCCACAAATTCTGGGACAACAAAGCAAAGTTGTTTTACCGATACGGAGGATAAATACACATTTATTCCTGAAACAAATAAGTTGAGGGATGGTTAGATGCCACTGACTAAAGTCAACTTTATTAGGGATGGAAAGTTGTGATGATTGAGGTATTCCTTAGGGATGTAAAATGGTAGAACTTAAATTTGTAAATTACTAGATTTAGAAGAAAGCAGCATCATTAATCACCTTTTGTGGATCCCTACTATAAGAAAACCCATCTGGGTTGCTTCTTTTTGGTTTTTTGTTTTTGTTTTTGTTTTTTTTTTGCAAGGCAATGAGGGTTAAGTGACTTGCCCAGGGTCACACAGCTAGTAAGTGTCCAGTGTCTGAGGCCGGATTTGAACTCAGGTCCTCCTGAATCCAGGGCCGGTGCTTTACCACTGCGCCATCTAGCTGCCCCCTGGGTTGCTTCTTTTTAAGTTCTGCACTATTCTATCATTTTATTCACAGAAGAGGAAAAAATCACAACCACCACTATCATAATCCCTCATTTTTCCTTTGTTCACTACATAATTCTCAGGCCCAGGTTTTCTTACTTTATACTCCAAAGAAAGATCACCTGAGATAGATATATGTATAATAATGGTGGGGCATTTAGAACCTTTATCCTCATTTAGAAGTTAGCATGTTATCTTTCTAGGTGGGACTTATATGCCTTTCTATCCCCAACGCAGTGTTTGTTGAAAATGGACTACATTCAGTACGTTGTATTTTCTCACATTATGTCTTATCAGTATCTATTTGAATGGAATATAACTTCATCTCCCTCAATCTAAAATTTAGGCAGCATCTGGAACACCACTAGTGATTATTAGACAATATCCTTATAATCTCTAGGAACACAAAAGAGAGACCAGGTTTGGCCTTTTAACAAGGTAGATTTCTTGAATTGGTAGTGAGTAATGAGATCATTGTCAGAAGAAAAAACCTCTGATTTCTTAAAGCAATTTTAGGCCAAGATGGCAGATTAGAGGCAACCCAGATGAACTCTCTCAACATTCCTTCCTGAGCTTTAAAGTAATAGCACAAATCAAATTTTGGAGTGGTGTCAGGGTGAGACATTTTTTTAGCCCAAGAAAATTTAGGTCAGCAGGAGAATTTTGTGACACCAGGTTGGAAGCCTATCCAGAGCCCCCACACACAGTGGCAACAACAGAAGCAGCATGAACTCTCAGCCCAGAGATGTAAGGAGGTCAGACAACTGATCAGAAAAAGATTACAAGGAACCTTTTGCTGCCACTGGGTACAGCTGGTGCTGACTGCACCTCTATTACCCATACATCATCCTGGGTCACTGTTACAAGATGGAGGGGAGAGCTGTGGGTTGGTCATAGAGGAACAGGGCCCCTAATTACAATTTGAAGGCAGAGTGCTATTACTTATGGCTGCAGGAGAGCAGGTGCCTTTCCTGGGTAAAGAAGAGAGTGAAGATCAGGAGAGCACTGATCATACCTCTCCCAGGATCACCCCACCTTGAAAACATCAAAAACTTTCAGACACCCAGAACTAACTCTAAAAATAGAAGCACAAAAAAGTCTCAAGCTTGGGACAGTGCTTCCCCACCACCAGCTGAGCAGAGCCAAACTTTAACATAAAATTCAAAGTCAAGAAATAGGATAGAAAAATGAGCAAACACACAAACAAACAAAAAAACCTGACCATAAAAAGCTAATATGGTGGCAGGGAATACCAAGACATAAATTTAGAAGACAATAGTATAAAAACAGCTACCAAAAATTCTCTGAGAAAACTGCTAATTGGGCCCAAACC
Source organism: Dromiciops gliroides (assembly GCF_019393635.1). Taxonomy (NCBI): domain Eukaryota; kingdom Metazoa; phylum Chordata; class Mammalia; order Microbiotheria; family Microbiotheriidae; genus Dromiciops; species Dromiciops gliroides. The sequence continues at coordinate 85,702,981 of NC_057863.1, read as the reverse complement.
CAACAAGAATTCCTGGAAGAGTTAAAGAAAGATAAGAGTGGTAGTGGGAAAATTGGGAAAAGAAATGAGAGTGATGTTAGAAAATTATAAAAAGAGAATTAGGGGTGGCTAGGTGGCACAGTGGATAAAGCACCAGCCCTGGATTCAGGAGTACCTGAGTTCAAATCCGGCCTCAGACACTTGACATTTACTAGCTGTGTGACCCTGGGCAAGTCACTTAACCCCCATTGCCCCTCAAAAACAAAAACAAAAAACAAAAGAGAATTAACAGCCTGGTAAATGAAGAACAAAAGTACTGAAGAAAATATAACTTTAAAAAACAGAATTGGCCTAACAATTGCTGTTCAGTTATTTTTCCATTGTGTCTGACTTTTTGTAACCCCATTTGGGGTTTTCTTGGGAAAGATATTGGTGTGGTTTGTCATTGCTTTCTCCTACTCATTTTATAGATGAGGAAACTGAAACAAACAGGGTTATGTGACTTGCCAGAGTCACACAGCTAATAAGTGTCTGAGGCCAGATTTGAACACAGGAGCATGAGTTTCCTTTGCTCTGGGCCCAACACTCTATCCATGGTGCCACTTAGCTGCTGGCTTAATAGTAAAGGGTACAAAAATTGATTGAAGAAAAGAACTCCTTAACAAATAGAATTGGCCAAATTTAAAAAAATAGATATAAAATCTCACTGAAGAAAATAATTCCTTAGAAATTAGAATTGGACAAGTGGAAGCTAATGACTCCATGAAACATTGGGAAACAATAAAACAAGATCAAAAGAATGAAAAAGGAAGAAAATGTTAAATAAGTCACTAGGGACAAACATGACCTGGAAAATAGATCAAGGAAAGTTATTTTAAGAATTATTGGACTAACTGAAAGCCACAATCAAAGATACAGCCTAGACTTCATATTTCAAGAAATTCAAGGAAAACTCCCTTGATTTCTTAGATTCCAAAAGTAAAATAGAAATTTAAAGAATCCACTGATCACCTCCTGAAAGAGAACGCAAAATGAAAATTCCCAGGAAGCCAAATTCCTGAGCTCCCACCTCAAAGAGAAAATATGTCGTGCAGCTAGAAAGAAATAATTTCTATATTGGGAAGCCACAGTCAGTATGACATAAGATTTAGCAGCTTCCATGTCAAAAGGGCAAAGGGCTTAGAATATGACATTCCAGAAAGCAAAGGAGCTAGCGTTACAATGAAGAATAACCTACTCAGGAAAACTGATATTAATCCTTTGTGAGATGGGGGCAGGGAAGGGATATTTAATGAAATAGCATTCCTGATGAAATTATTAGAGCTGAATAGAAAATTTGACATTCAAACACAAAACTCAAGAAAAGAATAAAAAGGTAAACATGAAAGAGGAATCATAAGGATCTTAATAAAGTTAAACTGTTTACATTCATATGGGGAAAATGATACATGTAACTCCTAACAGCTTTATCATTATTAGGGCAGTTAAAAGGAGTTCATAGAGACAGAGGACATGGGTGTAAATCAATTATGTTGGGATGATCTCCCCAAAAAATGAAGGGGGGGAGGAAGAGAGATGCAATAGGAGAATGGAGAAGGCAAAGGTAGAATGGGGAAATTGTTCTTATATAAAAGAGGTGCACAAGAAAGAACAGTTACACTGGAGAGGTAAATGGAGGTTGGCAGGCAATTCTTGAACCTTACTCTCATTGGAATGGGTTCAGAAGGGGAAGAATATATATACTTACATACATTATAAACACATTTACATGCACATATATGCACACACACACTTATGTATAGAAATATAACTTACCAAATAGGGAAATAGAAGGGGAAAAGGATAAGAGAAAGAGATGGGGATGATAAAAGGGAGGACAGATTAAGGGAGGCAGCAGTTACAAACAAAATAGACTTTTGAGAAGGCACAAGTTAAAAAAAGGGAGAAGGATAAACAGAAGAAAATGGGATGGAGGTAAATACATAGAAATCATAACTTAATAGCAATGGGACAAGTTCACGCATAAAATGGAAGTGGATAGCAGAATGGATTAGAAACTACAATCCAACAATATGTTGTTTACACAATATACACTTGGAACAGAAAGATACACATAGAGTTAAAATAAAAGACAGGAAAAGAAACTAATATGCTTCAGTTGAACTAAAAAGACAGGAGAAGTAATGATGATCTCAGACTAAGGAAAAACAAAAATAGACCTAATTAAAAGGGATAATCAGGGAAACAATATTTTGCTAAAAGATACAATAAACAATGAAGTAATAAAAACAATTTACAGTGTGTTTCTCTGATAAAGTTCCCATTTCTCAAATATATACTCTATATAGAACTGCTTCAAATATATAAAAAGAGCCATTCCCCAATTGATAAACGATCAAAGTATATAAACAGTTTCCAGAAGAAATCAGAGCTATCTATAGTCATATAAATCACTATTGATTAGAGAAAGACAAATTAAAACAACTCTGATGTACCATGTCACACCTATCAGAAATGACAAATGCTGGAGAGGATGAGGGAACATTAGTACATTAATGAATTGTTGGTGGCATAATGAAACTGGTCTAATCATCCTGGAGAACAATTTTTAACTAGGCCCAAAGGGGAGCAGCTAGGTGGTGCAGTGGATAAAGCACCAGCCCTGGATTCAGGAGGAACTGAGTTCAAATCCGGCCTCAGATACTTGACACTTACTAGCTGTGTGACCCTTTGCAAGTCACTTAACCCTCATTGCCCTGAAGAAAAAAAAAAAGGACTAGACCCAAAGGGCTATGAAACTGTACATACCCTTTGACCCAGCAATATCACTACTAGGTCTATATCCCAAAGAGATCAAAGAAAAAGGAAAAGGACCTATTTGTACAAAATATATATAGCAACTTTTTTTTTTGTGGTGGCAAAAAATTGGAAATGGAAGGGATGCTCATCGATTGGGGAAAAGCTGAACAAGTTGTGGCACATGGTTGTGAAGGAGTACTATTGTGCAATGAGAAATGACAAGAGAGATGGTTTCACAAAAAAACAGGGCAAGACCTAAATGAACTGATGAAAAGTGATATGAGGACCAGGAGGTCACTGTGCACAATAACAGCATGTTTTAATGATGATCAGCTATGAAAGACTTGGCTACTCGGATCAATACAATGATCCAAAATAATTCCAAAGAATTCCTGGTGAAAAAAATGCTATCTACCTCCAGAGAGAGAACTGATGAACTCGGAGTGCAAATTGAAGTATAATTTTCTTTATTTTTCTTGCTTTAAAAAAATATGGCTAATATAGAAATATGTTTTGTATGATCTCACTTGTATAATTGATATCATATTGCTTGCCTTCTCAATGGGTATGGGAGAGCATGAGAGGGAGGGAGAGAATTTTAAATTCAAAATTTAAAAAGAAAAGATCTTTAAAAGAAATAATAAAAATTTAAAATATTTTTTAAAAATACAAATTTTTATCATTGGTTAAATCATCTGGAGGATATTTTTAACCCTTTGAATGAGTTACATTTTTCAATTTTTGATATGGATCCTACTAAAAAATTATAAACTTTCTTGGCTAAACTTAAAACATGACAGAAGAATTAGAGATCCACATTGTTGCAAACTTTCAAATACTGAAGGAAATACTTTACCAAGATGGAGCTGAGATTTAAAAAATTCTCTGCAAATTCTTTGAAAGGAAAAATCTGTAAATACATGGAAACACTTCAAATGTCTTTCAAAAGTTATTTTTATCTTGATGATGTTAAAGTTGAACTATGGATTTCCATTCCTTTTCCTTTTGATATAAATTGTATCAAAGATAAACTCATTACTCTTAGGGAAAAAATGACAACAATTGAAGTATAACTTAAATAACCTTGGTGGATTCTGTTGTTCCTAGTGAAAAAGCATATCCTAGCCCTACAAAGTGAATTAGGGAAACTTTAATTCAATTTACAATAGCATATCTTTACGAATTTTCAACAATTGTAGCCATCAAAGCAAAACAATCAAAATATTAGCTACCTTAAAAGATATGGTTGTTGCCCTGGCAAAAGCCATTTCACAATTTAATGTTATTTTTCAAGCAAAAAGAGCCTTAGCCTTGATATGCCTTGAAGATACAAAATTTAACTTTAGCTTGTCTATATTTTAAATATATTTTCTTGCTATTTAATGTTAATAAAAAGCACATGTTTTACCATATCACATTTTTTCTATTTTTATGATGGCATTTCAATAGAATTATTTTTTTAAATCCTTGGTGTTTTATTTTGTGCATTTAAAAAACATTATTTTGAGAAATGGATCCATACATTTCACCAGACTACACAAGGGATCAATGATGCAAAAAAGGTTAAGAACCCCTGCGTTACTCTGAAATAAATTAATCACAAGTTGCCTTGGAAGTAGACATTGATAGACTCTAGCCTTTTAGTGATGGTTCCCTTCTTTGATACTCATATTTCAGTGGTTCTATGACTTCATTAATATAGGTATTACCTCCAGATCACGATCTATCCCATACCTTTTTGCCCTATGTCCCCTTTGTCAGTCAATAAGAATTTACTAAGTTCCTACTTTTACTAAGCACTGAGCTCAGTACTGGGAACAACCAAAATATAAAAATAAAATAAAAGCTAATTATACCTGCCCTCAAGGAGCACACAAAATATAAAACCAAAATAAAAGCAAATTATACCTCCCTCAAGGGAGAAAATGAGCAAACAAATATAAGCAAATAAGCTACATACAGGAAAGGGGTGGGGAGAGGAGTTAAGATTCCTATTTCCAGATGCAAAGGTGTGAAAATTTGATTAGTGTTAGAAAGAACTGAAGTCAAGCTAACAGATATTTCTCAGTCCTTAATTCAAAAACAGGCTGTGGGGGGAAAATGTGATAAATTAGTTGTTTGGAGAGAGAATTCACTGAACTGGATATTTAAAAGTTGCAGAGATCCAGCTATGTTTCCAACTCCCTAGCTGTCAAGCCAACAGGCCTCATGACTTGGGTTTGCTCCATCCACAAAGTTTCAGATAAAGTTGAATGTGGGTGTGTCTCCAAAAACCTCTGTGCTCACACTATCCAGAAAAACAGGGAACAGGGAAATTTTATCTGCTGAGTGGAAGTGACTTAGGATTTGAGCTGACCCATTTTTTTTGTCCCACTTACATTTGTCCCAATTGCATAGTTTTATCTTTTGCTTTTTCTGAAGCTTTATAAGTGGGTCCAAATGAAGACCCCAAAGGAGGTTGAAACAAAGCAATATTCCTCATCCCAAATCAGGAAAGGCCTAGTATAAGTGGTGGCCTCTAAGTTGAACTTTAAAGGAAGATAGGAGTTCAAAAAGGCAGATTGAGGAAAGAGATCACTCCCAGCATGTAAGACAACCAGTGCAAAGATATGTAGGCAGACGGATTGTAATTTGTGGGAAACAGCTATATATTATACACTAACTGGAATAAATGATGGGTGGAATTGTAGGTGGGAGACATTGTGGAAGGCTTTAAATTCCAGGTTAAGGATATAAAATTTTATGCTAGAGACAATAGAGAGCCACTGAAGATTATTTTTCGTATTAGAGGAATTAGGATTAGATGTAGCCTTTGTGAATACCAATTTGGTAGCTATGTAGATGATGAACTGGAAAAGGGAACAAGCTGGGAGACCAATTTAGAGGCAATAGGTCCAGGGAATGAGGAAGTTAACTAGAGTAATGGTGTTGTGGCTAGAGGTGACAGATGGGACAGATATTGGGAAGGTAAAATGAGCAATAATTGGAAACATATTGAATATGAGGAATGATGGATAGAAAAGAGTCAAGGATGACTTAGAAGTCCCCAGTAGAAACATAACAATATAGAGAGTCAATAGGTTTGGATAAAACCTATTTAATTTTTTTTTAATTTTTTTTACGGGGCAATAGGGGTTAAGTGAGTTGCCCAGGGTCACACAGCTAATAAGTGACAAGTGTCTGAGGCCGGATTTGAACTTGGGTACTCCTGAATCCAGGGCCGGTGCTTTATCCACTGCACCACCTAGCCGCCCCCCTAACCTATTTCATTTTATACATGTTGAGTTTGAGATGTGTTAAAATTATGATTGTGATGGAATAATAATGTGCTATAAGAAATGATGAACTCACTAATTTTAGAAAAGCATGAAAAGACTTGCACAAAATAATGAAGAGGAAAATGAGCAGAACTAAGAAAACATTGTATACAGTAATAGCAATATTGTTTTAAAAATAATGTTTCAGGGTCTTTTGGTCCTGCAATATATCAATTTCAGACATCCCACAAGACCAGCAGAACACAAGATGGTGCTGATAACTTTGAGGTGACACGGATATGTTAACTTTAAAGGTTGACTGACAACTCTAAGATTATTTGGACATGCTATATACTAACCTTAAGGCAGCATGGATAAGAGATAGTTCCTTCAAAAAACTTTGTAAAAACAAGACCTCAAACTCTTGCCTCCTGCCCCCACCCCACACACATACACTCTTCCATCTCCACTGGGACCATATTGCCTAGTGCTCCAAAATTGAATACATGGTTATGTGAGGGATACTCCTGCCTCTCTTATTCCTCTTCTTCCTCATCATTACCTGCCTTCCTTCACTATCCCATACCCTGCTTCTGTACCCCTTTTGCTGCTTGTCTCTGTACTTTCTGTGCTGTTTTCCCACACACACTCTATGCCTTACTAAAATGCGATTGCCACCTCATTTCCTACTGCCATCATGGTCTTTCCCAATGAATATTCAAAGAGCTAGACATTCCTGCCCCCTTTCATGATCTCCCAAATTAAGTATCAATTCAAGATATCTACGAGATACAGGTGAGTCTGCAATCTGTACTAAACAAGAGTTCAGTAGAGAAATTAAGGCTGGATATAGAAATGTGGAAATCATTTGCCTAAACCCATTGAGGGTGATGAGATCACTGAGATAACATACTGAAAGAAGAAGAGGGGACCAAGGACAGGGTTTTGGATAATATCCATACTTAGTGGATGAGAGCTTAATAATGATCCAGCAAAAGAAACTGAGAAGGAACAATCCTACACAAGAGAAGAACTTATAGAGAGAATGGTGTTGCAAAAGCAAAAGGAATACCCTCCCCCACTATTATTGACATAGTTGTCAAAATGCCTATAGGAATACAACTACAGAACAAACTTAATAGTATAAACATTGGCAAAGAGGACACAAAATTATCCCAATTTGCAAATGACAAAATTGTGCACTTAGAAAAAGCACAGAAAAATTAGCAAAGAAACTAAATGAAACCATTTGCCTCAACAAAGTAGGAGTGTTCTAAATAAAGCCACAAAATCATTAGCATTTCTAAATAGTATTAGGGGAAAAAGTGGAATAAACAAGGGAAATCTCATTCAAAATAACTACAAAATGCAGAAGATTTCTGAGTCATCCTACCAAAACTCATACAAGATTTATATAAATGTAATGATAAAATAATCTACAGAAAAAAAGAAGCTCTTAAAGTATTGGAAAGATATTCACTATTCTTGATTGGGCCATGGTTGGGTCAATATAATAAAAATGATGATCTGCTTAAATTAATGTATAGATTTAATGCTATACCAATCAAGTTATCAAATTAATGCTTTCTAGAACTAGATAAAACAATAAGATTCATTTGGAGAAGCAAAAAAGTCAAAGATATCAAGGGAAATGAGAAAAGGTGGTAAGGAAGCACAAATAATATTATAAATGATATAGTAATAATGTTACTAATCATAATATAGCAATTATAATATAGTTACTATATTATAATGTAGTCATTATGAAAGCCAGTTGGTAGTAATTAGGGGAAAGAAGCATATAAACATTTATATAGTGTCTACTACATGCCAAGCATTATGCTAAGTGCTTTTTTACAAATATTATCTCATTTGATCATCACAATAACATTGAGAGGTATATGCTATTATTATCCCCACTTCATTCTTGAAGAAACTAAAGCTAACAAAGGTTAAGTGACTTTCCCAGGGTCACCCAGCTAGTAAGAGTCATAAGGCTGTATTTGAATTCAGGTTTTCCTGGCTCTAGGCACAGTACTCTACCCGCTGTGCCACTAGTTTGTTAAAAAATAGAAAAAAAGATCAGTGTAATAGAGTTCATAAGAAGAAACAGAAGGTATTAAAATAGTAACCCAGTGTCTAAGCCTGATATATATTACTTATAGAAAAACTTCCTTCTTTACAAGAACTGCTGAGAAAACTAGAAAATAATTTAGTAGAAAATATATAGAACACTAAGGGGACAATTGTTTTTTTGTTGTTTTTTTTTGCTGGGCCATGGGGGTTAAATGACTTGGCCAGGGTCACACAGCTAGTAAGTGTCAAGTGTCTGAGGCTGAATTTGAACTCAGGTCCTCCTGAATCCAGGGCCAGTTCTTTATCCACTGTGCCACCTAGCTGCCCCAATGGGATAGTTCTTAAGCAAACAAGGGAGAAGAGAGATCATTAAAAAACACAAAATAATTTTGAATGCACAAAATTAAAAAGCTCTTACATGAATAAAATGAATGAAAATAGAATAAGATAATATGTAGTGTAAAAACAAATTGCACTTACAATCACTGATAGAATCTTGCTGTCCAAGACATATTTATTGAATTGAAACACATTTATAATGCCAAGAACCATTCCCCAAAAGATAAGTGGTTATAGAATATAAAGTTTTCAAAAGGATTGTACACACTAATGTTCATATTCATTTGAAAGCATGTTCCAAATTATCAATAGTACAAGAAATGCAAATTTACCTAACATTCATAAGATTAAAAGAGTTGCAAATGGTCAGTGTTGAAGAGGTTGTAGGAAGACAGGGCAGTGATGATGGAGATATGAATTAGTCTGTTTTTTTATAACAATTGCGAACTATTCAAGGACAGTTAATAAATTGTCAATCACCCCAACATGGAACTTATAACCCAAAGAAGTCAAAGATAGAAACAAAGATCCAACATAAACCAAAATATTGGCAGCCAGCACCCCTTATTATTGCAATGAACTGGAAACAAGGTGGGTGCCCATTAATTTAGTAATGGCTGAAAAGATATGAGGAATTAAGAGAAATGTGGGAAGATTTTATGAGCTGATGCAGAATGAAATAAGTACAACCAAAGAACAATAAGTACCTTCAGTACAAGATCATCGAAAAGGAATCTGAACACTGAATAATTTTAAAAAACTTATGAACAGGGGGCAGCTAGGTGACGCAGTGGATAAAGCACCGACCCTGGATTCAGGAGGACCTGAGTTCAAATCCAGCCTTAGACACTTACAATTAATAGCTGTGTGACCCTGGGCAAGTCATTTAACCCTCATTTCCCCACAGAAAACCCCCAAAACAAACAAAAAACAAAAACAAAAATTATGACCAGGTAATGAAACATCTCCCTCCTCAGGGCAGAGAGGTAGGAGAAAACTAGAGCAGAATGTTAAATATATGTTGTCACATGGAGTAACTCTATTAGGCATCTTTTCTTTGTTGCTTTTCTCCATTACAAGGAAGAGTCCAGTCTGAAGGGACTGAGGGGAATAATTTTCCAGAAATTATTGTGTGGCAAAGATAAGATATCAATAAAAAATTTTTTTTAAAGAATAAGAAGCCAAGGAAGGAATGGAGAAATATAAGAAAAAAAGATTCTGTGTCAGAATCTTCCCATAAGTGAGGCAGAATGAGGACAAAGAAAAGGCTATCGGATTTAGCAATTAAGAGATTATTGTTCAGGGGGCAGCTAGGTGGCGCAGTGGATAGAGCACCGGCCCTGGAGTCAGGAGTACCTGGGTTCAAATCCGGCCTCAGACACTTAACACTTACTAGCTGTGTGACCCTGGGCAAGTCACTTAACCCCAATTGCCTCACTAAAAAAAAAAAAAAAAGAGAGAGAGAGAGAGAGAGAGATTATTGTTCAGTCATTTTCAGTCATGTCTGGCTCTTTGTAGCCCCATTTCATATTTTCTTGGCAAAGATTCTGGAAAGATGAGGAAACTGAGGCAAACAGGGTGAAACGATTTGCTCGGGGTCCCACAGCTATTAAGTTTCTGAAGCTGCATTTGAGCCTTCCTCATTCCAGACCTGGGTTATGAATTTTGTCCCTGAAGTCCCCTTTCTGTGTAGATGGTTTTCAAATTAAAAAAACAAAAAAACAAATGCTGGTTATTCTGTCCAGTGGCCTAAATCGTAACCCCCTCTAAGCCTTAGTAAATGATTTATTGAGTGACCATGGCCCCCAAAGTATCAAAGTGATTAAACTTTTAGTGATTCTATTCAACAAGGATTTATTAAGTACCTACTAAGTGCAAACTACTATGCAAGGGCTGGTAAACAAAGATCAAATCAAAACAATTCCTCACCTCAAGGAGCTTACATTTTGGGTTGGTGAGGTGGGGAAGGACCAAGAGTCTGGATGTAGATAGGTTGATCTTCTAATTACAGTGTGATGTCATGAAAAAAACTTGGGAGTCAAAGCACATGTTAGCTCTGCTTTGTCACCTGGGGTAAGTGGGTTAGCTTTGGGGACCTTAGCTTCCTCATCTTTAGTGCCTTCCAGTTCTAATTAGTACTACTGCCATTGCTCTTGAAAAGGGTGTGTTAGGGGCAGCTAGGTGGTGCAGTGGATAAAGCACCAGCCCTGGATTCAGGAGTACCTGAGTTCAAATCTGGCCTCAGACACTTAACACTTACTAGCTGCGTGACCCTGGGCAAGTCACTTAACCCCAATTGCCTCACTAAAAAAAAAAAAAAAAAAAAGGAAAGGGTGTGTTAGTTAACCTACTCACTATTCTTGTACATGTCCAAGCTAAAATAACCCTCCCTTAGCCACCCATCTCCCATATGTATGTGTTATCTCCCTTGATGAGAATATAAGTTTCTCCAAGGCAAGACTGTCATCAATTTTGTATTCATAGCCCCAGAACTTATTACATAGTAAGTTCTTAATGCATCCTTTTCCGAGTATTCATTCCCCAGCACGGAGCCACCTAAGAAGTGTTTTTAATATATGTCTTTTCTTTATTCACTCACCTATACAATGTGTCATCAGAACTAGATGACTTCTAAGGTCCCTCTGAGCTTTAAATCCTATGAATCTTTCATCTTATGACATGCAGTCCATCACTGTACTGGCTCCATCCCTCACACCTTTCCAATTTAACAGGACTTTTTAATTTTAACTAACATTTATTTAACACAGTGTCAGACACTATAGAGAGTGCTTTACAATTATTATCTCATTTTATCTTCGCAACAATCCTGGAAGGCAGATGCTATTATTAATCTTCATTTTATAGGTGAAGGAAACGAGGCAAACAGAACTTAAGTGATATCCCCACATAATCACAAAGGTAGTAAGTGCCTAAGGTCAGATTTGAACTCAGGTCTTCCTGAGTCCACACCTGGCACTCTATCCATTTTACCCAGTAGCTGTCTACTAAGAGAGCTTGCCAAAATTGACATGCTTCTAGCTTAACCTGTAAGGCCCCAAAGTGTCTTTCCCACTATAATGAGGTATCAGAGTATGACTTTAGTGTAGAGTTCATAAGATATTTAAAAATCACACTCAGATAAAAGTCCATAAATTTTAAACAGCTTCATTCGGAACTGTGAATTTAAATTTAAATTCCTTTAATATGTGAATTTTAAATATTTTAATGTGTTATTTCTGTTTTAAATCTGTGGATTTATCTGTGGATTTGCAATGGTGAGACTGGTCCCTAGAGTACGTGTCTCTGCCTGCTTCTGATCTAATGAAGTGAAAATTTGGGTGTGTTGGGTTTTGACTATGATAGCTCTTCTTGGAGAGCCAATCAGTCAGCCAATGAGCATTTATTAAGTACCTGTTATGTGATGATGAAGACTTTGAATTGATTGCAGAGCCAGAAAAACTCAGGAGAGGCCTAGTAGTGTCTGAGCCTGAATTGAGTATGTATATAAAAGTTCAATGTGCCCATCTCTGACCTTTTTCCTCAACGACTTCTAGAGAAGACTTGGAGCTGCTAGGTTAGGGATGGGAAGCTGCCCAGTTCTCTCACCCAGATGCCAGTGTAAATGAGTATATGGTATTGTTCTGTCTCTCTCTGTCTCTCTGTCTCTCTGTCTCTTTGTCTCTCTGTCTCTCTCTCTCTCTTTCTGTTTCCTTCTCTCTCTCCTTCTATCTGTCTTTCTCTGTCTCTCTGTCCCTCTCTGTCTCTGTCTCACTTTCTCTGTCTCTGTCTCTCTGTCTCTGTGTTTCTCTCTGTCTTGTCTCTGTATCTTTCTCTGTCTCTTTCTATCTCTCTGTTTCTCTGTCTCTGTCTCTCTCTGTCTCTCTCTGTTGTCATTATTTTTTCTTGCTCTTGGATGAATAAATATTCTGAGAAGGGAACGTCCAGCTGACCACAACTTGAGGTCCTATCTGAGGTCCCACTAAGCAAAAAAAAAAATCCACTAGAGGTGGTAGCAGCAGCCACTAGGAGTAGGGAGGTGACTGAACAACAGGAAGCTATCTGTGGGCATTGTAAGGTAAAGAAAGATTGATTACTGAGCAGACAGATCAGCTCAGCAGTAGCCGTGCCCTGTGGAAGCAAACCCAGCAGAGCTACTGGCTCAGAAAAGAAACTACTCATTCCAGCAGCCCCTGAATGACCTGGCACACTAGCAGATGTCCCACCCAGCAGATCACTACACCTAAGGGGAAGCTGGTGAGGACTCCATAAAGCTTTGGTTACTTGTGGTATTATAAGTGTGCTGAGGCACTCATATTGTCCTGTAGGTATGAGCCTACTTTCCCCAGCAACTCTGTGTGTGTGTGTGTGTGTGTGTATGCCCACATGCACAATGGCATAAGGCAAGGATGCAACCTTGTTTTGAAGAAAGTGATGCCCCCATATCCTCAGGATTAGTCATAGAACCCATGGGGAGAAGTAGTTGGCCGCCACTTTGATCTCTCACACTGTGAGTGTGAGTGCCTGGGTGGAACAATGGCTCCAGGGTAGGTGCTACACACACATGTACATACATGTGTGTATATGTGCATATATGTAAACATACATATATATAGGTTGTCTCAAAAGTCTTTATGCAGTTTAAAGCTATTAAAAATCAATTGTGGGGAGGGGCAGCTAGATGGCACAGTGGATAGAGCACCGGCCCTGGAGTCAGGAGTACCTGAGTTCAAATCCGGCCTCGGACACATGATACTTACTAGCTGTGTGACCCTAGGCAAGTCACTTAACCCCAGTTGCCTCACTAAAAAAAAAAAAAAAATCAATTGTGGGGGCAGCTAGGTGGCACAGTGGATAGAGCACGGGCCCTGGAGTCAGGAGTACCTGAGTTCAAATCCGGCCTCAGACACTTAATACTTGCCAGCTGCGTAACCCTGGGCAAGTCACTTAACCCCAATTGCCCTGCAAAAAACCAAACAAAAACAAAAAATCAATTGTATGTGTATACATGTATATGTGCATATACATATATGTAGCCATTTGAAATTTTACTTTTCCTCTGCAGTCACACATATGAGCTATGAGCAATATAATTTTATACAATTTCGTGAAATGTCAAACTCCTTAGACTTTTTTTCTAGTTTATTTTCCTTCCTCAGTTTCAAAGAAAATTTTAAAAATAAACCACCATGTAGTGAATACATTGGTTTTTTCTTATTCATTTTAATTCAGAAGCAAAAGGAACCACATTAGCTCAGACTTTCAGGAAAAAAAAAATCCCGTGGGGGTTGTAAAACCGACAGCCTCCAAAGCAAACTTTTTAGAAAGTCATCCACAAGGGAAAAGCCGAATTATAATGAAAGTTGTCAGTGGATCTTTAAAAGGGCATTGGTGGTGTCAACATGTTTCTAATATTTAAGCATACTTGAAGTAAAGCACTCCGGTGAGAAGCCCTACTGGTCAATGACTACTTTTGCCAAAAACCACCTTCCCGCTCACCCCCTTTTTCCTGGAAACATGTGGTACTTTCTCCCCAGAGCTATCTTAAGGCAGAGTAATGTCCATGTGTCAAAGTTCAAAAAAATTAATCTTCCTGCCCCTCTCCTCACATCTTGACTAAGGGTCAGCATTAATGTGATGGAACTCTCGCATGCTGGATAGCACCTGTGGAATCTCTAATGGTTTAGTCCCTTGATTTATTTGACGGTCTTCCAATTCAAAATCGTGATGCCCCTGATATGTATTACAGGGGAAGAGACAACCCTTCGTTTAAATTATGAAATCAGTTTCAAAGGCTGATCGCATGTTATTGAATGTTGCTCCCCGGAACATTAATCCACCCACACTCAGAAACTAACCTAAACAAAGTCTTGGCATGCAGCCAGCTCACCAGCATCCCAGCTGTTTGCCCGAAGCTCAGTTTTACTGATCGGGTTTGTGTGTGTGTGTGTGTGTGTGTGTGTGTGTATGCACACTCACAGGATGGATCATAGAGCCACCCAACTGACTCCTGCATGAGGAGACAACAACTCTCTAAAAAAAAGAGTGATGAATGTCATGTGGATAGCTAGTTTTGTCCCCCATACAGCCATTAGAGGTTGCATTGGTATTTCAGAAATACGCTTTAGTCAAACAATGCTAGTTTTCATTCTCTATCTTTCCTTCTCAATTACCAGCTATTGGATGCAAAATTATTTAATAAAATGAAATGGCCCCAAAGCAAAATAACTAAAGGCCATGCAAAGAAAAGCTAACCAACAGACAGACCTCTTGTAAATAAGGAACTTGGGCTCAAGCATGAGTTTCATAACCAGAACAAACCATAATAATAGTAGCTGAGATTCATACAGCACTTTAAAATGCCCCAAACATATTCATTCCATTCCATTCCATTCCATTCCATTCATTCATTCAATAGGTTGCTTTTGTAGTAAAGGGTATCTACCCCCTACTGTGGGCCAGGCACTAAGCATTTGGGGCACAAAAAATAAAAAAAGAAGCTGTCTATGTCCTTATTGAGCTTGCATTCATTCCATTGGGAGGCAACAACATTAACAGATGAGTAACTACAAGATATAAACAAAATTAATACAAGTGCATGAATGCCCTTGCAACTGAGGTCTCATGTAGAAGGTGGTCTTTGTACTGAGACATGCTGGAAACTAGGGTTTCTACAGGGCAGAAGTGAGGAAGGAGTGCATTCTAGGACTGGGGAAAAACCTATAATAACTAAAATTATTTTTGCACTTTAAGGTTTGCAAAGTGCTTTACAAATATTATCCATATTTTTTTTTAAATCCTAACAATAATTCTAGGAATTAATTGCCATTATTACCTGTATTTTATAAAAAGGAACAGAGGCAGACAAAGATTAAATGAATTGCCCAAGGTCACAGAGCTAGGAAGTATCTGAGGTCAAATCTAAACTCAGGTCTTCTGGATGCCAGGTCTAGGGCTCTATCTACTGCGCTACCAAGCTACCTATAACACATAGCTAATTAGTATAGAGCCTGTGCAACAACATAGAGAATAGAGATGAAATGTTATGTATGAGAAAAATAGGAAGCTGGCAAGATTGTCTGGACCAGAGTATAATGGAGAATAATGTGATTTAATCCTAGCAAAAATGGACTTGAGCTAGATTGTGAAACATTTGGGAGGGATGTTTATATTTTATTTTCTAATTACATGTAAAAAGAATTTTAACATTCATTTTTAAAAATTTTGAGTTCTAAAATCTCTCCTTCCCTTTCTTCCTGCCTTGAGAAGGCAAGCAATTTTATATAGATTATATAGGTGCACTCAATGAAAACATATTTCCACATTAGCCATGTTGTAAAAGAAGACAGATTAAAGAGGAAAACCATGAAAAATAAAGTTGTTTTTAAGTATGCTTCAATCTGCATTCAGACTATAAATTCTCTTTCTGGAGGTAGATAACATTTTTCATCAAAAGTCATTCAGAATTGTCTTGGATCATTGTATTACTGAAAATACCTAAGTCATTCACAGTTGACCATCATACAATAGCTGTTACTGCTTACAATGGTCTCCTGGATCTGCTCACTTCACTTTGCATCAGTTCATATGTTTTCCCAGGGTTTTCCAAAACCACACCCCTTGTAATTTCTTATAGCACAATAGCATTCCAATTGTAAAATATTTTAAATGCTCAATAAAAGAGTATTTATTTTATTCTAGTATCAATAAGGAGCCATTGGAGAAGGAACTGATAGCATCAAACCTGTGCTTTAGGAATAACAATTTGGTCAATATGTAGAAGACCAAAGAGAAGGCTATTATAGGACTCCAGACAAGATATGATGCCAGATTAAAAAGGAGTGAAGCAAAGGGGAAAATGGAAATATATGAGGTTATAGTAAGAGGAATTTTAGAGCTCTTCTTGATCATGGAAGTGGAACAGTTTGGAGTGAGGATGATATGAAAGGGATGACCATCCTTTCATGTGGCTGATGTAGAATCAAGGTGAAAGCCAAGGTGTTTGATGAATTGGGAGACCAGATTGTTAGAAGGGGCATTAACGTTCTATTTTGAAGCTTCAAAACAACAATTCTTTTTTGTTTGTTTGTTTGTTTTATTTTGTTTTGCTTTTTTGTGGAGCAATGAGGGTTAAGTGACTTGCCCAGGGTCACACAGCTAGTGTCAAGTGTCTGAGACCGGATTTGAACTCAGGTCCTCCTGAATCCAGGGCCAGTGCTTTATCCACTGCTCCACCTAGCTGCCCCCAATAATTCTTTTATAAAAGATGATCTCATTTGAGCCTAACAACAATTCTGAGAGGTAGGTAATATGCTTTCTTTCAGTTAAGAATGTATTGTTTCGGGGCAGCTAGGTGGCGCAGTGGGTAGAGCACCGACCCTGGAGTCAGGAGTACCTAAGTTCAAATCCGGCCTCAGACACTTAACACTTACTAGCTGTGTGACCCTGGGCAAGTCACTTAACCCCAATTGCCTCACCAAAAAAAAAAAAAAAAAAAGAATGTATTGTTTCTGCTATGGATCAAGCACTGTGCTAGGCGTTGGAGATAAGAAGACAAAAATGAAACAGAACCTGTTGTCAAGGAGCTTACACTCAACTAAGGGATTCTCATCCCAATTTTAGAGCTGAGGAAGTTTGAACTAAAAGAGATTAAATGACTTGCCCATGGTCACCCAGCCAGTTAAGTATCAGAGGCAGGAGCTGAATCCACACAGTCCTAAATCCAATTGGTGTAGTGTATCTATTCTATCAACAGATTATACAGTACTAACATATGTGTGTGCTGCTACATATATACTGTTGATAGAGTGGCTCAATGGATAAAGGGCTGACATTGGATTCAAGAAGATTCAGGTTCAAGTCACATAAGAGCTATGGGAAATGGATGAGTTATTTAATTCTCAGTACCCCAGTCAACTCTCTTAAAATTATAAATTAAAGATAAAATTACAATCTGTAGCAGTGAAGGGAGTTTACACATCAGAAGTTCCTCCAAACTGATGAAATCACAGATCTGGACCCCACCTGACCTTTCCCCCTCCCCCAAAAAACCCAACAACATGTTTTTATGGTCTTTGCCATAGCTCTCTCTCCAAGATTACCAAGCTATGCCTACACATTGCATAGTACTTCCCTATTTCTGAAAAAGGCACCATTGTCCTTCCAGGGTTGCAGGTTTGTAAACTTGGCATTGTCCATGACGCCTTACAGTTCCTTACCTCATATAGCCAATAATTTGCAAAATCTTGCCATTTATACCTTCATAACATTTTTCAGATTCAACCCTTTCTTTCTACTAAATGATTAGCTAAGGGACCAGACACGGGAAGCTCTGTAAACCCTAGACTTTAGGATGCTGCAAACTAAAAGAGCTCAATGTTTATTTACCCACCCAAGAGTAGTACAGAAGCAGCTTTGTTTATTAGGATAGCAGAGGAACAAGTGATAGGTGGTACAGGCTGATCCTTAAAAAGACCACAGATATTAGCCTACTGTTTACAGATGTGTCTTGCCCAGGGCACAGGGGTATGCCCTTTAATATGCTCCATTTCTAGGTTCCTACAAGTCTTTGTCCACTCTTACTCACTCACCCCCAACAGATGTTCCCACTACTGGTAGGAGAAGTTAACTCAAGTCTATTACTATTATATTTTGATTATTCTTGGTTTTGCCTCTTATCTAGAAAATTTTATGATTATTTTTGCTTTTGACTTCTCATTTAGTAATGTTTCATGTTTAAGGGTTAATGGTCTCATTTTACTAATTTGTATAAATGGGAAGGATCAACTATGTGCCAGGAACTATGCTAAAGGCTGTTGTAAATATAGACATGTATGTCCTGCATTCAAGAGTGACACCTAGGAGTGAGTAGAATGAATTGTAGTAGTGCAACTGCCCCTTTGAGGAACCACCCTGACCTGCTGAAGTAGGTTAAGGTCAGGGATGAGCAAGCCAGTATCAGCCCATGATGACAGGGAACCTGGAGAGAAAGGGATGCTCAGGGCAGGGGGTAGGAGGGAGAAGGAGAGGATGCTATGATCTAAGGGATAGCACTATGCCCTGGTTATGTAGGTAAATACAAAATAGTTATGAGATTATTTGGGGATGGGAAAGGTTGGTGGAAGATGAATAAAGGTCTCATGTAGCAGGTGCTGCTTGAGCTGAGTATTGAAGGAGACTAGGCATCCTTAGAAATGGAGGAAGGAAAGAGTATATTTTAGGTATGGGGAACAGCTAGAGTGGAGCATCCTATGTAAGGAACAGTAAAAAAGACCTGTTTGATTAGACAGAGGAGAAGAAGAAAGGAGTGATATGTAACAAGCCTGGAAAGATAGTTTGGGCCAGATTATAGAGTTTTAAGTGCTCAAACTGGAACTGATATTTAATCCTAAAAGCAATAGGGAGGTACCAAAATAATTGAGAAGGGAGTGATTTCATCAGATTCACACCTTAGAAAGACACTTGGCTGATTTGTGGAGGATAGATTGGAGTGGCAAAGGAAACTGAGACAGGAAGACTGGTTAAAAGGTTAATGCAATAGTCTAAAAAAGAGCCTAAATTAGCTATGTGGATGGAGAGGAGACAGATCCAAGAAATTCTTTTGGGGTAGAAATAAGGAGATTTGGCAATAGCTTGGATATGTGGGATGAGCAAAAAATGAGAAGTTGATGATAACACCAAGGTTGCAAATCTCAAAGTGTGGTAATGTTCTCAATAGAATTAAAGAAGTTAGAGGAAAGGGAAAATTTAATGATGGAAAGACAATTTAGACATGTTGAGTTTGAAATATCCGTGTAGGACATGGCTAATAGGCAGTGGGTGATACAGGAATGCAGCTCAAGAGAGAGATTAGGGCTGGATATATAAATCTGGAAGTTACCTTCAGAAAATAAATAGTGAAATCCATGGAAACTAATAAAGATACCAGGAAAGAACATATGGAAAGAAGAAAAAGGGTACCAGGGAAGATCCTTGGTCAGATGGCTAGAAGGAGAGCTAGGAGAGAACAATGTCACACAAGTATCCACGAGGAGTGATGAACTTCAACATTACACATAGGTCAAGAAGGATGAGGAGTAAGAAAAGAACAAGAGATTTGGCAATTATGAGATCATTAGTAACTTTTGGGAGAACAATTTTTTTGAGTGATGAGGTGAAAAGGCATAATGCAAGGGGTTGAGAAGAGAGTAAAAGAGAAGAATTGACAACTTTTTCTATGAATTTGATTAAGAAAGGAAAGACAAATGTAGGACAATAACTTAAGGGGATAGTAGAGTCTAGTGAAAGTTTTTCTTTGTTTTCATTTTTAAAGATGGTAGAGACATGGACATGTTTGAAAGAAACAGGGAAGGATCCGGTAGATAGAGAGACATTGAAAAGGGGATGATTGTGGGGGAATCTGTTGGAAGGGATGGGATAAGGACATGGTAGAGTGATTGTCTTGGTGAGAAAAAGGACTACCTTATCATTAGAGACTGGAGGAAAAAATATGAATGGAGGATCTTGTTAAGGGGGTAATAAATAAGATGCAGTAAAGAGAAAGAGAAAGCTTGAGATGAATGGTTTCTATTTCCCCAGTAAAGTAAAATGGGAGGTCTTCACTTGAAAGGGTAGAAGAAGGGGGAGGCATGGAAAGTTTGTGTGAGTTTCTTAAGTTGCATTCAGTATCATTCAATCAGACACAGAGGAGGCAGATGGTGGGAATAATCCAGGGATAGGGTTTGGCAAAGCCTGAACAGTGATAGGACAAGGGAACAAGGGATTCTAGAGTAGCCCTTAGGATAAAATACAAATTCTTCAGTCTGGCATTTAAATCCCTTCACAATCTGGCTTCAATCTATCTTTCCAAACTCTTTTTCACACTCTACTCCCTCACATATTCTTTATTCCAGCCAAATTGCTCTACCAGCTGTTCACCAAACTTGACAGTCATTCTCCCATCACCATGTCTTCCAGATGTTCATTTTGAAGCAGCATAATCACCTGGCACAGGTCATGTTGCCTGCTTCTCCAATGACTGTGTTTCTGGAGGCACCAATTATTTCCCTACCTATGTTCTGCGAGAAATGAAAGCTCATCTAACTGTTCATGAATGGGCAGATCAATCTAGATCCCAGGCAGCCCCCCAGCAAGGGCACTAGAACATGCCATTGGCAATCTTGAAGTAGACACTGGAGGTAGTAGGTACACCAGCATTTTGGGGACTGGGTTCCAGATGAAATAAACCAGAAATCCATGAAAAAATATCAGTGGAAACATTCACTAAGGGTCGGGTGGAGGCTGCAAATCCCCAGAGCACAGTCATCATCATGGGCTGGCTCCATATCTTATACTGTTGGGATTCAAGGCTCACTGATTTCAAACAGTACTTCCTCCATCTCAGTTGAAGAGTTCTGTGATGCCCTTCCTTTAGAAGCATCTTAAAATGAGATGTTCCCTATGTTTCCTTCATGACAATAGGAATTCAAGTCCAAGGTCACAGGAAGGAAAGCCTTCTAGTACCCCAAATGAGGCTCAGATGGGGAAGAATAGATTAATGTTCTTCTACGTTGCCTAGGAGTAGGTCCTGTGAACATGAGAAGACCCCAAGTGAATTTCAACAGGAAAAGAATACTGAGCTAAGTCTGTAACTGCTTTTCAGGACCAATCAGCCCTAGAGGAGAAGCACATCATGGCGGAGGGGGGGGGGGACATAAAGTTGAAAGAGAAGAAGAAATCTGATGATGCATAGTAGTAAAGATGGAAGCACAGGTGAGTAGATGTGTTGCCCATGTAAGATAGGTGGTTCACATGGGTTGTCTAAATGTATAGATATGCACTCTAAAGCAGCATGGATAGATAACTGGAATCTGGTTCACCTGTCTCTTAGAGAGATGGTGATTTCCACCTTGAAGAGAACAAGAGACAGGCTGTGGCTAGGCACTTGCTTCTTGTGAAGAGGGGTATCAGACTATATCTGTTAACTTCATATGTTGCTGGACTAGAGGACTGATTTTTGGACAAATTCAAAATAAAGTCATTTTTCTGGTTGCTCTAAAGAGAGGAGGAAGCCTCAAGCTTGCACCCCTCTGGCTTGGCCCCTTCCTACTAAATATTATTCACACAAAAGATCATCACAAAGCAAGTAGTGGGTGAACTCATTTATCTAAGCAAGCAGCAAAGAATGAGATTTTAATATACCAAAAAATAGATAAGAGATACTTAGCTCTTTAGATGGGACCAAGATAAGGTCACAACTCAATCAAGAGAGAAGCTCTCTTCTCACCCAAAGGGAAAATCTCTGAATTCTCTAGGAACACAAGCTGGAAATTAGGAAAATGTGGGTTCTATAGCTTTCAACATCCTGTCTCTTCTCTGGAGAGTTTCAAGGAATACAGATGTCTCTCCTGCAAAGGAGCTCTTGCATTAGTTCTATCCTTCACATGCATCTACACACAAAGTGCTCCAGCCTTCACTGGAAGGCTGGTTACAAAGAGATCGAAGGAGAGAACCATGTATCCAAAAAATGTCTTGGAAGGAGTACAAAGCGTATCAGGAGATAAAACCAGAGAGGTCCCAGGCTGGAGGGGAGGGGAGAAAGGGAGAAAAGCCCTGAGGCTACAGCAAGAAGAGAAAAGGACAAAGGAAGAGCAAACAGAAATAAAATGAGGCCACTAGAGGAGGAAAGTTGGAGAATAAAAAGACTATAACCAGAATAGGAAAAATGGTGAGACCAGCAACAGCTGCTGTAAGAGAAGCTGAGAAAGCAGAAATAGGATGCTATGGAAGGAAAAAAAAATAGCCCATGAATGTATTGACTATGGGAAAACTTTTAGCTGGAATGCAATGTTATTTGTGGAACTCCCTCCGAAGAGAATCCCTATGAAGGTAAAGGAAGGTTTTCAAATTCTTTTCGTCTGAGGTCCTCGTGGCACATTGAGCTAAGTATTGGAGGAGACTGGGGATCCTCAGAAATGGAGGCAAGGAGAGAGTATACTCTGGGTATGCGGGAAAGCTAGAGTGAAAATATATAGACCAGAAATTAAGTATCCTAAGTGAGGAAAAGTTAAAATGCCGATTTTCTTGGCCAGAGGGCAAGAAGAAGAGAGTGATGTGTAACAAGCCTGGAAAGGTAGGTGGGGGCCAGGCTATAAAGAGTTTTAAATGTCAAAGGCTAGAATTTATATTGAATCCTAAAGGTAATAGGGAGCTACTAAAATTCCTTGAGAAAGGGAGTGACTTGATCACTCATGCTACATTTGCTTCTGCCCTTTTCTCTGGGGAGGGAGTGAGGAGGAAGATATTCATGGAGGAAATACTGTTATCCTTGGAGAATTGTGGTAAAGGAGGAAGCAGCTGGGTTGTGCCTAGGGCTTTTGAGAGCATTCACCTGCCTAAGACTATTAGGTGCCTCGGATCTATTAGGGAAGCCTTTAATCACTGTTGAAGTGGTGTTAGAAATTAGCCCCTGGCTACGGCAAAAGTGTATTCAGTTCTTATCATATTCCACTATCTTGGTGAATATTCCTATAATTTATCAAGCTGCAAAGGAATTGGGTGAAGTTGTGTTGGGGTGGGGGGGAAGGGGTTGTTTTCATGTCTCAATGCAGGTAACAAGGGATTAGATTGGACACAGAGGGATGAAAATGCCCGGTGAACTCTGCCCCTATTTAATTGCTGCCTTTTATTAATCACTGACTTTAGCTATGGCTTTTTTTGGACTTTATTCCCTCCCACATGAAAGCACCTGTCTCTCTATACCCTTCCGATTTAGTCTTTATTCTGTTGATATTCTACAATGCCATTTTCATCATGTAACTGAATCTTTTTCTGATTCAATCATTAGACCCTGACTCTTTGTGATCCCTTTGGAACATTGCATTGCCAATAGTTTCTATGGGGTTTTCTTGGTGAAGATATGGAGTGATCTGCCATTTCCTTCTCCACTGGATTGAGGGAAAGCAGAAGTAAATGACTTACCCAGGGGTCACACAGCTTGTAAATATCTGAGGCTGGATTTGAACTCCTGAGGTCTTCCTCACTTGCTTTCAGTATCAGAAAGCTGTTGGGCTATCACCAGTCACCTTGACTTTTGTCCTGCCACCTTGGTTCCGGAGGAGAGAGTGAGGCTGAGATTGACTCATTTAAATCCAATTCACATGCAAGTCCAAGACATCACCCTTATGACTCATTGATCCTCTTTGAGAATGAAGAAAGAAGAACCATCAGAAACCTAAATAACAGTTAATGAACCAAGACAAATCTTACTACAAGAAGTTAAGGACAATGAGGAAAGAGGCAATTTGTATAAGCTAAGGCCATCAGTGGTTTCCTGGCATGAATTTAAGAGAAATATGGCTAGATAAGGAGAGTGAGGCCAAATTAGAAGGCCTTAAAAGACAAATGTAGGACTTTGGATACAGTGACAGGTTCCTAAGCTTCAGTTGGTGGCTCAGTGGCCTTCCAATCTGGCCTCATTCTCTTTATTTAACCATATTTCTCTTACATCCATAATGGCAAACCATGATTGCCTTCTTTTCTTATACTCTTATACTCTTCCTTCTGCCAAGAATGTCTTTATTCCACTCCTCAGCTTCCTCTCTTTCTTCCTCTAAGGCTCAGCTTGTCTCATTTTCTTCATGAAACTTCCTAGACAACTTCAGCCCCCATTGACCTCTCCCTTTTCTGAACTCCAATTTAAGATAGTTTGACTTAATTACTTTTCACAGACAAGCAGCAAAACATTGAAGACTATAGGATGAATTTATTATATGCTTAAAAAAAGAAAAATGCAAGATGTAGCTAAGGGAGATCCGCAGTTTCATGTATGATACTCTTGTCTCCTATGTATATGGAAATGATGTTTAAGGTCAGAATAAAAACAAATTAAAAATTAAATGATAATTACTCTGTCACTGTTTTAGCTGTATAATAGGATGTTGGATCATTCCTAAATCTCCTAAGTTGGAAGGACCAGTTTCAGGGAGAAGACATCCTGCATTTTCCTATTATGTGGATGGGAGTAGCTTCTTACATTGACTGCTTAGCCAGAACAGGCTAAGAAAGGGTGAAGGAACAAGTTCACTCCACAGCTGAACTTGCGGGGAGGGAAGGAAGGGAGAGGAGGGAGAGGAGGGAGCGGAGGGAGCAGTGAAAATTCCCCATTCCCCATTTTTTTTTTTTGTGGCCTCAAGGAATGGAGGTTTGATATGTTTTTGCTTGTCCTTGGTTCTAGGAAGGGAGTAGAATCTTCACTGGACCACGAAGCTTGAGCCATGTTGACCTTGGAGGCAGGATCCCATACCAGCTGTGCAGCCAGCCTGCCCAGTAAGGATGCCCAGGACTCAAACTCAGGTGTATGTGTTGGGGGGGGCGGGGTTCGGACTTGGAACTAGGGACTCTGCTACGTAGGAAATGAGCTAAACTGTATACCTTATCCCCTTCCCCTCCCTAAGAGTGAGAGGTAGTACAGGGGAGGAGTATGTCGCAGGTGTAGGTTTGTATATTTCTTATTGTGCCTTTGAGGTAAATATTCCTTCATAAAAACTAATCCAGCTGTTAAGTGGCTAAATGGAACTGGGGTGCAAGGAACTCCCCTAAATTAGGAAAACACTATCTATAGGGGCTGGAACAGCGAGACTGAGAGCCTAAACACCTTCCAATCCCCTTAAGGATACAGGTAAGCCCTGGGGGTGTGGGTGAAATAAAATACATCTGGTCTTCAGGCAATGGGGCTCAGGGTAGTCACTATCATATGTAAAATGGTTTCACTAAACAGACATTTATTTTACTTAATTATTTTATTTTATGTTTACTGTTTACAAAGAAAGGCAAAAACCAGAACCCCCAAACTAAAGTAGCTCAAGTTCCAATGAGAGAGACAATGTGCAAACAGCTATGTACATATAAGATACATTTCGTTGTTGTTTAGTCATATTCTGTCATGTCTGACTCTTCATGACCCCATTTCGGGTTTTCTTGGCAAAGATCCTGGGGTGGTTTGCCATTTCTATTTCCAGCTCATTTGACAGATGAGGAAACTGAGGCAAATAGGGTTAAGTGACTTGCCCAGGGTCACATAGCTAGGAAGTATCTGAGGCAGGATTTGAACTTAGAAAAATGAGTTCCCAATTTCAGGCCCATCGCCCTCTCCACGCTGCCACCTATCGTAGTATTACTAGGACAGGCTTTCAGAGTTAAAGATGTTTCACATCTATCAGCCTACTCTCACAAACCCACCTTCACAAGAGGTTCCCGCCCCGCCCCCCCCCATCCCCGCCACTGCTGCTGCTGCATCTCTCTAGGGGAAAAAGTATGGCAATACCTGCTTTGAAATTTAATCTGTATTACTGAGACATTATGAAGTCCAGGCAATCGGCAAACAATAAATCAAGCCCTGGTTTCCAAAGGGTAAATACTCACTCTGGGGTGTATGGGGTGTTCTGGGAGGACTACAGCTCTGATGCAGGGGCTTGCCGAGCCCTTTTCAGGGCTGTCCATTCAGCTTTGGTGTCCACCTCTCACCTGTGCCTCCAAGTACCTGTAACATATACAGTGGCCATATCCCAATGAAACCCATCTAGGCAGACAGTTTAAACCAGGGTGAGGGTTACTGACCGGCTTCAAACTGGTCAGAGATTTAGGGAGATGTCTACCCCAAGCATGTGAAGACTTTTCCCCACTGAATGGGCAGAGGAGAACATTTTGTTCAAATAGTCATGAAGGCAACTGAAGCAGGCTCTGTGGAGCACTTAGAACGTAGGCAGACATCCAAGACGCCCACAGTCATCCACTACATGCCAAGCCATCACCAGTCATCCTGACTTTTGTCTTGCCACTAGACTTGAATGGCTCTGTTTTTTGGTTTGTTGGTTTGTTGGTTTGTTTTGCGGGACAATGCAGGTTAAGTGACTTGCCCAAGGTCACACAGCTAGTAAGTCTCAAGGGTCTGAGGTTGGATTTGAACTCAGGTCCTCTTGAATCCAGGACCAGTGCTTTGTCCACTGCACCATCCATAGACTTGAATGACTCTGGAAACGAGGGTGAGGCTGACCACTTTGTGCAACTCTGCCTCACTTAAATCCAATTCACATGCAAGTCAAGACATCATTCTGTGATGTCAGTGTTCCTTTTTGAAAATGAAGGACGAAAAACTCACACTAAAAATTTAACATTCAGCTCTAAGAGCCAGTTCAAGCTGCCTCCAACATACTCCTGGATTTGAACTGAGTTTTGAAAGGAGCCCACAAAGCCACAAGGAGGAGTTGAAAAGGAACAACATTTCAAGAATAAAGGACAACCAGTGAGAAAGCAGCATGAGTCTTTTGTATGCTACAAGCCTAGCCGAAAGTGGAGGACTTACAAAGGTCCTTAATGAATACTGGCTAAATAAAACAAAGTGAAAACAAAATGAAATTTTTTGCCTTTTACTTAAATACTTATCTCCCTACTACTTTGTATGTAGTGTAAGCTTTCACTCTGCAGGTTTATGACCCAATAATCATTTCCTTTTATGTGGTCATTAAAATAGAGAAGGAATACCTTCAGGGGAAAGGTGACTAATAGGCTTGTTAGACCAACCGTGCATTACTTTCAGGAATCCAGGGTTTTAAACTGCTTAGGAATTTGGCTCAAGGAGGCTACCCTCAAGTATTGCCCTTGGAGATATATCGGGTAGCCATCCCCTCAGGGTTGAGACCTGGCTATTGTAGTTTTAAGCTTTTGCTCCCTATATACCATTTTCAGGGGTCAAAGCAGAGCTTTTTCCCCACACACATTAGTGTAGAAATCTCCAGCTCCTCTCTCACACCCCCAACTTTTTTTTTCTCTTAACAGTGTACCATATGGGAGGTTGAGACCTTACATAGATTTTTTTTTTCCTCAAGAAGGGCTGCAAGATTACAGAATAAATGGGCTGCAAGATTACAGAGAAATCAGAACTCACAGTAGTAACCTTTTGCAAACTGCCAAGTTTCTGGCAAGATGAAAATGTGACTTCCCTTGTGAAGTGAAGGTGGCAAGGGGCTATCAGCCAGCAGCGCACCAAGGCGGGAGGGAGAGAAGTCAAGGGCTTCTCTTCTGAAGTCATTTTTAATATGTATACTGACACTGATGGAAGAACACGTGACAGTATGTAGACCATCCAGCCAATGCTAGAGGAGAAGGAAAGAGTGAGATAGCAAACAGGACCTGGTTGGTTAATGAAGCAAACTTTTGAACTATCAATCAAGCAGCCACGGTCAGCCTGGCTACTGCAAAGGGTGACAAATGGGAAAAATTGCCTGAAAAATCTGAAAGAAATCATAGCTCCTGTGAGTTAGCTAAGCTGGCTTACTAGTTGTGTGACCCTGGGCAAATCACTTGACCTCTTTCTGACTCAGTTTCTTCATGTGTAGAATGGGCATAATAATACCTTCCTCACAGGTTCTTATAGGGATTAAATGAGATATTACATACAGGGTTTTGCAAGCATTAATAGGCTATATAAATATTGACTATTGTTATCTTTACTACCTTGTCTTCCTGGTTTCCTTGTGCATATCACATGCATCTCACTTTTATTGTTTAATAGAGTCTGCACATTTCTCAGACAGCTTCTTTTATTAGAGTAGTGTTTGATTCTTCGTGACCCCATTTGGAGTTTCTTGGCAAAGATACTGGAATGGGTTTGCCATTTCCTTCTCCAGCTCATTTTACACATGAGGAAACTGAGGCAAACAGGGTGAAGTGACTTGCCCAGGGCCACCCAACAACGAAGTGTCTGAGGCTGGATTTGAACTCGGGAAGATGAGTCATCCTGACTCCAGGCCAACACTCTATCCACTTTGCCACCTAGAAGACAGTTTCTTACTACATCCAATCAAATTCATAGGATAATTTCATTTAGTTATAAAATCTACCCCATCTCAAAACCAATTCATTCACCCTTCTCATTCTCCTGTTTTATCATACACAGAGCAGCAAACTAGATGAGATGCAATCAGTAGAGTGAGCACGTTCTTGGAAAAGATTTTTTTTTTAATTGGGAATTTAAGCTAACAAAAATTAAAAGAACTGCATCGTGGCAGATTCTTTAACAATCATTGTAATGCACACACAAACATGTTACAGAGTTGCAATTAATGTGTATTTGCTATCTAATGTGCTTTTTTTCACTTAATGTGATTTGACAGAAACAGCACTGAATAGTAGATCAGGCATTGGGTTTGGAATTAGGTTCAGCTAGGTGTCTCTGTGGATAGAGTGCTGGGCCTGGAATGAAGGTGACCTCAAAAACTTACTAGCTGCATGTGAGCAAATCACTTAGACACTATTTGCTCAGTTTCCCCAAATGAAAAATGGCAATTATAATAGCCCTCTGTGATATTTAAAATCTCTATGTGGGTTCTAATCTGCCCCCTCCCCCAGTTCTGGGAGGGGAAGGGAGCTGGCTAAAATCATTGATAAATTCAGCAAAAGTTTAGGCTTTTAGGTATTTATTAAAATGTAATAGAAATTAGTGAAGAGAGAGATTGAGAACAGATTCCTTATAGCAAGGGAAATTCTATTTTAGATCTATTCGGTATAGCCAGAGAAAAAAAAAAAAACACTTCCTTTCCTAGCAGCCCATGTGAAGTCCCCCACCACACCAAAGTCCGGAAACAAAAGGGCCGGTCCTAAGTGGCTTCTCCCAGAAGCCTCCTGTGAAACAGGAAACAAGGCCGGCCTCACACACAGGTCCAAGCTAATTGGTTGGTAGCACTGATTGAGAGGACCCATGGGCAGCAGACATCACTTCGGGACTCCAAAGTCACATGGTTTCTTTTCAGGACAGAGCTCACAATGTCCCTCCCAGCAGGGGGTGTCATTCCAATTCTCACACCTCCCAGGGTTGTTGTGAAAGATCCAATCAGATAATATAATGAGTTGCTGGCACATAGTAGGCATTTAACAAATGCTTCCTTCCTTCCTTCCTTCCTTCCTTCCTTCCTTCCTTCCTTCCTTCCTTCCTTCCTTCCTTCCCTCCTTCCTTCCTTCCTTCCATCACTTAACTAGCTATGTGACCTGAGTAAGTTATTTAACTTCTACTTGTCTCAAGCAACTCCCTAGGATTTAATTACTATATAGTTACAGTCAGGTTGCAAGTGCCCATGCCAAGAATTCCCAGGGCTGATGAAATCACAAATCCTTCATATTATTTCATAGATTTATTTATCTAGAGCTGCAAAGAACCTCAGAGACTACCCAGACAAGTGGCTTTCCAGAGGTCACACAGGTAGTGACAAAATTTTGCTATGAAGGATGGAGAGAAGGGAATGAGCATTTATAGAGGACCTACTTTGCATCAGACTTTGTACTAAGCACTTTTTTTTTTTTTGGTGAGGCAATTGGGGTTAAGTGACTTGCCCAGAGTCACACAGCTAGTAAGTGTTAAGTATCTGAGGTCGGATTTGACCTTAGGTCTTCTTGAATCCAGGGCCGGTGCTCTATCCACTGTCCAACCTAGTTGCCCTATACTAAGCACTTTTTTTAAAAAAAATCTTTATTTGAAGTTTTGAATTCCAAAACTCCTCCTTCCTTCCTAAGGTATTAAGCAGTCAGACATAGGTTATAATGTGCCATTATGTAAAACACCTCCATATTAGTCATCTTGTATGTATAAGAAGACTCTAATCAAAGAAAAAAATGAAAGTGAAAAATAGCATGCTTCAGTTTGTATTCAATCAATATCAGTTCTTTTTTTGAAGGTGGATAGTAAGCATGATCATTATATACTAAGCACTTTCCCAAATATTGTCACATTTGATCCTCCCAACAACCCTGGAAGGTAGGTGCTATTATTATTCCAATTTTAAAGACAGAGGAAACTGAGGCAGGCAGAGGTTAAGTGACTTGATCAAGACCACACAGCTAGTAAGTGTCTGAAGCCAGATTTGAACAGTCTTTCTGGACTCTAGGCCCAGCACTCTATCGTCTGCATCACTATCTGCTTCTAATTTATCTTTCTAGACAATTCAATTACTCCCTCATATATACTGTGACCTCCTTGTTCATCTATATGCAACATTTCATCTCTTACCTATGTGTCTTTGCACAGATGTTCTCTAGTGACTGGAATTCACTTCCTTCTTAGCTCTAACTCATAGAACATGAGTCCTTCAAGCATCCTTCAAAGAACCCCCAAGAATCTCTTAAGGGATACTTCCTACAAAAGACCCCTCCTGATTTCCCCAGTCGTTAATGCTGCTCTGAAATTACTTCGTATTTATTTTTATGTATTTTGTATTCACTTAGCTGTGTACAGGTTGGTTTTCCCCAAAAGGTTGAAAACTCCTTAAGGGCAGGGAGAGTTTCCATCATTTTGTCTTTTTCCCCCAATATTTAAAATATCAGGTACTTAATACATGTTGAATGAATGCATGCCTATTGACAGAGTTCAAGAGCTTATGATTTTAATAGCTAAAAAGATTTCATCAGGTTAACATACCAGAGTTTGTTTAGACATTCCTTGATTGTTGAACATTTGTTAGTTACCAGTTTTTCCACTATTATACATGTCCCTTATAGGAACATCTTTGTAGAAAATTTCCCCCCACTTTGGCCTATTTCTTTGAAACATGCTCTCTAAACAGGAATTACTGGGTCATGGGGTAAGGGAAGTTTTGTACCATGCCAGAAGGTTCTTTTCTTTTCTTTTCCTTTCTTTTCCTTTGTTCTTTCCTTCCTTTCTTTTCTTTTCTTTTCTTTTTTCTTTTCTTTTTTCTTTTCTTTTCTTCCTTCCTTCCTTCCTTCCTTCCTTCCTTCCTTTCCTTCTTTCCTTCTTTCCTTCCTTCCTTCTTTCTTTCTTTCTTTCTTTCTTTCTTTCTTTCTTTCTTTCTTTCTTTCTTTCTTTCTTTCTTTCTTTCTTTCTTTCTTTCTTTCTTTCTTTCTTTCTTTCTTTCTTTCTTTCTTTCTTTCGTTTTTCCGGGGCAATGAAGGTTAAGTGACTTGCCCAGGGTTAAACAGCTAGTAAGTGTTAAGTGTCTGAGGCTGGATTTGAACTCAGGTTCTCCTGAATCTATGGCCGGTGCTTTTCTACTGTGCCACCTAGTTGCCCTCCAGAAGGTTCTTAAGAGAGAATGATTCCACTCAAAATATGTGTGTGCCTATTTTGCTTTATAGCCACCAACTATGGGTTTTATAATTTTTATTCATTTCTGTTAGCTTTATGGATTTATAAAATTAATTATCACATGTTTATGCAATTAATATATTATTTTCTTTGCATTTTCTTAATTGCTGGTCAAGCTATATATTTGCCCATATGATTCTTTGTGACTTCTATATTTTTTCATGTAAAAACTCTTTCCCTACGATGATTGCTTAGGGAATGGAATATGGGCATAGGCTTTGTATATTGGCATTAATTCTTGACATACTTTGAATAGTAAGATTTTATCATTTGACCTTGTTAGCTACGTTTTCCCCATTTGTTTAGGTTCCTTTTAATATTTATTTTTATTACCCTTCATTGTGCAAAAAGAATTTATTTTTGTATATCTGAATGCAAGTATTTTATTTCTGATGTTCTCTTTATTTAATAGTGGCAAAATTATCTTTTTTCTACAGTTAAGAAATATATATCATCCTTATTCTTTATAGGTTTTTTTCTGGTTTATTTTTTGTTTATTTAGATTTAAAACCCATCTGGAATTCATTGGCGTGTATGGTGAGAGGTATAGGCTAAGTTGAACATTTTCCATGCTTTTATGCAACTGTTCCAGTAACATTTATTAAATAGTGATGTATTTTTCCTGTTGTTTTGTTACTTCCAGTTTGTCAAATAATTTCTCACGATGCTTTCTGACAAGAATTTGGGGGCTATTAAATTTTATGGGCAATATGCATCATAAGTTGTCTTTTAACACATAATTACCCAAAACACCTTGCTCGAGCTGATCTCATCCGTGTTATATTGCAAAATCATTCAAGTGCTATATTGTTCAATGATTATAATTGTCAAAAAATAAACCATCTTCAGCTGGCTAGAGAGAACCAGTTAGCAGAGCCAGTATATATGAGACATAAAACTCATATATGCAGGGGCTTTAATCCACACACCACAAAAAAATCCAGTCAAAAACCTAAAATTTCATCAATCATCTTTGGGGTAGCTGGATGGTGCAGTGGATAGAGCGCCAGCCTTGGAGTCAGGAGTACCTGAGTTCAAATCTGGCCTCAGACACTTAACACTCACTAGCTGTGTGACCCTGGGCAAGTCACTTAACCCCAACTGCCTCACTAAAAAAAAAAAAAATCAATCATCTTTGACTTTTTTCTTAACCCAGCAAGATATTTAGAAAAACATGAATATTTAAAATATTCAGCACATGTGATACTGTATAGACACAGCTATGGCTTAATTTTCCTTTTCAAAAGTATTTCATTGATGCATATTGTTATGATACGGTAGAGTCTTCCAATGAATACCCAAACCTCTCCACAAAGTATATTCTATCAAAGCAGCTAGATTGTGACTGATTATTACAAATCACTTTCCACTTTTTTTTTTTTAACAGACAGCAATAGTTGGTTTACTTTCAATGACTCACAGAATTCCAGGATTGGAGAATTGAAAATAATCTCAGTGACCATGTTGTCTAAATCATATCTAAAAGTAATTTTCCTGGGGCAGCTAGGTAGCGCAGTGGATAAAGCACCGGCCCTGGATTCAGGAGGACCTGAGTTCAAATTCGGCCTCAGACACTTGACACTTACTAGCTGTGTGACCCTGGGCAAGTCACTTAACCCTCATTGCCCTGCAAAAGACAAAAACAAACAAACAAAAAAGTAATTTTCACTATAACATATATGACAAGTGGTCATTCAGTCTCTGAAGACCTCTAATGAAGAATGTACCATCTCTACAGGTTGCCCATTCCACTTCTGGATAGCTCAAATTGTTAGGAAGTTGTTTTTGTTTTGTTTTGTTTTGTTTTCCTTACATGAGAACAAAACCTATCTCTTTACAACTCCTGCCTGTTGTTCTTGGTCCAGGTCTACCAATCAGTCAGCAAATAAGTATTTATTAAGCTCTTACTATGTGCCCAGAATTGTGCTAAGTACTGGAGAAAGCAAATCTAGCCTTTTAAAAAAATTATTTTATTCTGAACGTAAGAAATAAAATCAGTATTTCCATAACACAGAAGAAAAGAAAAAAGGATGATTGAATATGAAATTGCAAATCTATTATGTGCAACTTGCTATTCCACATATATGTATATATATAGACACAGAGAGAGAATTGTCATATAATTTTCTCCCCCCCTTTTTTCCTTCCCTCTGCCCTCCCTCCACCCTAGAGATGCTACCAAAAAACACTACCAAACACACACGTGTGTGTGTGTGTGTGTGTGTGTATAAAACCATTCTATACATATTTCTATGACAACCTTTTGTGAAGGGGTTACATGATGACAGCTCTCACATTCTTCCTTAGTCTTCTCCAGTCCAAACATTCCAAGTGCCTTCTTCATATGACATGAATTCAAGACCCTTCATCATCCTGTTTTTCCCTTTTCAGAATATTCTCCAGCTTAATGTATTTTTTAAACTGCAACATCCATCACTAAACACAATATTGTAGATAAGGTCAGATGATGGCAGAATATGTCACCTCCATTCCTGGAAGCTATGCCACTCTTAATGAAGCCCAGAGTCATGTTATTTTCTTTTAGCTGCCACATCACACTGCTGTGTGACTCATATTGAGCTTATATTCCAATAAGCCCCCAGATTTTTTTTTCAGAAAAACTGATATCTTACAATGCCTCACTCATCCTGTACCTGTTAAGTTGATTTAAAAAAAAAATCCAAGTGTAAGATTTTACATTTATTGCTATAAAATTCCCTTTACTGGATTTAGCCCAATGCTCTAACCCATCAAGATCTTGTAAAATCTGGACTCCATCATCTAGTATGTGAGCTAGTTCTCCCAATTTTGAGTCATCCTTCTCCAAGTTTGATGAACATGCTACACATGCTTTTCAGATCTCTGGGGGTTGACACTGGAGATCTCTTACCATATTGACAGTTAACTACTAACAAGTGTTGAGTACAACCTTTCAGCCAGTTTTGAATCCATCTAATTGCATTATCATCTAGTCCTTATTTCTCCAACTTCTTCAAAAGTAGACTATGAGACGATTTGTCAAATGCTTTGTCACAAATAGACTATCTGGAGCATTCCCTTAGTTTTCCAATGCATTCCCTTAGTTTTCCAATTCCTCTCAAGTAGGGAACAGCATAATGGCTTTAATGACCTGGTACCAAAATTACCTACTGTATTTGTCCTGAGTTTTGTTGTCTATTTAATATTTAGTTAATTTACATTGTTGTAATAATCATGTGAAATGGTATTTTGGATTTACCTTCTTCCTTTTATATGACTTCACACAAGTGTTTCATATAATACTCTGAATTCTTCATATTTGTCATTCTTTACAGGCCAAGAATTTTCTTATGATAGTCATACACCAGAATTTATTCAGCTTTCCCCTCAATTATTGGACATGTAGTTAGTTTTCAGCTTTATGCTAATCCAAATAAAAGTGTTGCTATAAATATTTTTCTATTTATGGATTGTTTTTTTTCTTGCTATCATTAACCTTGCTAGAGACATGTATCCTGTAATGGCATAGTTAGATCAAATGTTATGAACAGTGTAGTAAGGTTTTTTAAAAAGTAATTCCAGGGAGCAGCTAGGTGTTGTAGTGGATAAAGCACCGGCCCTGGATTCAGGAGTACCTGAGTTCAAATCTGGCCTCAGACACTTAACACTTACTAGCTGTGTGACCCTGGGCAAGTCACTTAACCTCCATTGCCCCACAAAAAAAAGAAAGAAAGAAAGAAAAAGAAAAGAAAAGAAAAGTAATTCCAAATTGTTTTCTAGAAATGAATGGAACAACTCACAACTCCACAAACATCAAATTAGTAGGTTTTTTTCCTTCCCAGAGTGTGCCCTTATTTCTGTTTGTTCTCTCTCTCTCTCTCTCTCTCTCTCTCTCTCTCTCTCTCTCTCTGTATGTGTGTGCATTCATCAGGGGCTTTGGGTTTTTTTTGTTTTTTTAAAAGTTTTATTGGTGCCTTTTCCTTTTACATCCCATTCATCTCTGAAAATGCCCCTCCTTGTCCCCTCCCCTGTGAGCCTTCCCCTGTAACAAAGATCAAAAAGGAAAAAAAAATTAAACAAAATTAATAACATTGAATGCATCTGACACCATATGCAAAATCCCATGCCCATAGCACCCAGACTCTCCAATGAAATTAAATAGGCATATTTTCTCATCTGTTTCTGGGGTTAAGCTTGGTTATTATAATTTCAGAAAGATCCGTCTTATTTTATTCTTTCCATTTCCATTACACTGTTGTAGTCAGTAAGCAGGGTGGGCCAAAAGTCATGATGTTTTAATAATTTTTTGAAAATTGTTTTCAAATTTTAAAAAATGTTTTTAATATTAAATATTTTTCAAATATTTTTCTCCATTTTTGCTAGATATGATTTTATTTTTCCCACATAATATAAATTCATTTCCCAAATATATACTGTATATGATGCTATGGTATTGTAAATTAAAAACAAAAAATAAAAGAGTTATTAAATATTGAAGCCTCATCAGGACTTTTGGCCCACCCTGTATATATGTGTTTATTTCCCCTCAATTCTACTTACTTGACTCTGAATCAGCTCATTATGAATCTTTGTATGATCCTTGGAATTCTTCATATGCAATATTTCCTTTGACACAATAATATTCCATTACATTCATATAGCATGATTTGTTTAGCCATCCAAAACTGAGGGATTCCTGCTTTGTTTCCAATTCATCGATACTACAAAGGGTGCTCTAACACATATTTTTGTTCACATGGGACCTTTTTGTTTATCTTTGATTTCGATGGGAATAGATAGCAATGGGATCTCTGAGTCAGAAACATTTTAGTTACTTTAAAAATATAATTCTAAATTGCTTCCCAGAATGGTTGTACCAATTTATAACTCCATCAACAGTGTATGAGTGGACCTGTCTAATCTGAGCCCTACCAACATTGGCTACTTCCAACTTTTGCCAATTTTTAAATTTTGTTGCTTTTGAGGTGAGTGTTGATTTCCATTTTCTCATTATTAATGATTTGGAGTAATCTTTCATATAGTCAATAGTCTGCTAGCTCTCTGGAAGCTTTTTATTCTTTTCCTTTAAACATATATTTATTGGTATTTGGCTCTCATTCTAATATAGCAAGGCATTATTTTTATGTTTGACTTTAGTAATCACAAGATACCATGGACTTGACCAAATGGCTCAAAAATTACTCTATTTTTTACCATTGCTGTTTTTACTGATATTGCTATTCCTCACAGAGAAGTGAGTGACTTAGGTTATTATTGTTTGTATTTTGGGTTTAGCTATGGTTTGCTTTCCTTTATCCTGAGAGGCAGATGCTGCTTATTTCATTCTCAAATTTTAGTAAATAGTGTTTATGTGCCTGGAGCCTGTCATATATGGTAATCTGAGACAGTTAATGAAGTTAATTATATTTTAAAATAATATTAATAAAGAATCCTCTGCTAAAGTCCTACTCTGATGCTATTAACTATAATCAAGGAGACAGAATAATTAATCTACAGGGCAAAAAGCCAACAGCTGCTGCCAATCACCCTAATGAGGTCACTAGCTACTTCCTACTCTCTCTGTATCCAACAGGTAAAAACAGGAAGGGCTTAAGTCTCTACTTGGTATTAGACCAGCCCATTGTTTTTTCTTTTGATCAATTACTCAACTTCACGTGACCATTCCAGCATACAGCAGGAACGTGCTAATAGGAAAACACTTTTTTTGCCATAATGCTGTGGGCTCAACATACAGGTGCTTATTGGAGAACGATTATTGCTTTAAGGAAAAAAAAAAAAAACATCCCTAGGGAGAGGAACAAGAAGAGCTTCAGTGGTAACATGGAATCAATTAGGAATGCAGAACCATCTGGGCAATAAGAGCAAGTTATTGGCCAAATGTCCAAGAGCCAAGCCAAACAGAAAGTAGATGCTGTATCTCTCTGGCTGTTATTGGATACCATTGGACTTGGACTTGGACCTCAGAAGGGTGTGGACCAGGAATGTGGATGCTGGAGTCAATGAGTAAGCAGACTTGGGGGTGGGGGGGGTGGAGGAAAGGGAAGAAGCAGGAGGGAGAAATGGATACTAAATTCACTTAGCTAAACCTAATAGGACCTTCCCTGTTGGTATTGTGACTTTGTCAATGAAAGGAGGGCTCTACCCATACCCAATCCTTTGCTAATGAAGGCTCCATTTCTTCTTTATCTGTTGTAATACATCTATTTTATTTTCAAATATTTTAGGAGCTTATTACTTATCGAGCTGGAAAGTCAAGAAAAAAGACAGATATCAATACCCTCAAAGATTACATCTGGATTAAGTCAAAAGTAAGCTACGCCAATGTTACACACAGGACTGAACCTGCTCTGTTTTCCAAAAGGAATGGGGTCAAGGAGCCACTAGCAAACCTAGGACACCTCACCTTTGAACTATAGTATGGTAGGAGCATTATCTACTAAGGTCTCGTCATGTAGGTTGGGGTAGTTTTTACTGTGTTTTCTCAAAAAGACAGGCAAGCTATCCCGATGTTTGATTTGTCCAGGTGACTAACTAAGGCTTGATTTCCTAGTCATCCAGGACATAAAAAGACCAGTCCAAAAGGAATCAATGCCCTTTAGACTAGAGATTTTTTACTACTGTGTGAAGCAACATACTTTTCTGCCTGACAGATTTTTATATGGAAAGATAGGACATCTACCTGAAATGGCACTATGCCACCGCTCAGTTAAAACCTTTTTGTAAAGCATGAGTGTCTTGGGCAAAGCTCACTAGCCTCCTTCTACATGAGTCCTTACTGAATCTCCCCAGTTAGTATTCTTGCCCTCTTGAAATTCTAACTCTATACATGTTATATTCCTCTAATGGAATTTTAAGCACCTTGAGGGTAAGAATTTTTGTCTTCTATCTCCTAAGAGTGTGAGCCTTGCACATAGTAAAATGTGTAATAAATACTTATCGAATTGAATTAAGCTCCTTATTTTGAACTCAAAGTAGGAAGATATTTCTGTAACACCATGGGCTCTGAGCTTTCAGGCTGTGCCTCAGGGAGCCAGACATATTGAACCAGAGCTATGAAGGAAAAGAAAAAAGAGACAACAATAATATGTAATATATTATATGATAGAACATGGTGTGATATAATAGTAGCTAGCATTCATATAGCACTTCAAGGCTTGCAAAACACTGTATAAACATATCATTTTCTCCTCACAAAAATTTGAGGGGGTAGGTGTTATAATTATCCCCATTTTGCAGATGATAAAACCAAGGCAGATAGAAGTTAAGTGACTTGCCTAGGATCACACAGCCAATAAGTACCTGGGGCCAGATTTTAACTCAGATCTTTCCAATTTTAGGTCCAGCCACTGCTGGACCAATTTTAGCTTTAGCTATTGCTCCACTTAGCTAACTCTCATTAGATGGGTTGGGGGGAGAGGTTGCATGTAGCATTTTAGTACTTGGTCAGTGCCTGGCATATAGAAAGCAATGAATACTTGTTGGCTGATTGACCATTCAAAGGATGGTGTCATAGTACATGTAGGCTACCTCTACATCCTTGCTACCTTACTTTATGGCAAAGCTATAGCATCCCCATCTACACAAGTCAGCCTAGCTTCTATTTAAATGCATAGATCAACATACAATAATAGCCCTTATAGAATGCTTCATCATTTGCTGAGCACGCTACAGAAATTATCTCCTTTAATGTCTCATTATCACCTCCATCATCATCTGGCCTAGAATCTTTTTGAGCTCAGCTGTCAAGATGAAGGGGAAGAGAATGGGTATCCTTTGGGACTACATTGTTATCTACAGCTGGTGTTACGTCTTAAAGTAGTCCAAGAACATTTTGAGAGTCATCTTCTCATTGCCAGGTTATGGGTCCTTTATTTCAAAGTGTTCTTGAAGGATCCACTTAGGGTCAAGATGGAAAGGTTCTGAATATAAGCATTGAAACAATCTGTTTGCCTGTTCTCCAAAGACCAGCCTAACTACATACTCAGAGAAAAGTTCATCAAGGAAAATATTGACCACTAGTTTATGAATTTTCCATTTCTATGAATTCATACTCATGATATCACATGCTAATCCTTAAAGAAATGAA
This sequence comes from Dromiciops gliroides, assembly GCF_019393635.1. Lineage (NCBI taxonomy): Eukaryota > Metazoa > Chordata > Mammalia > Microbiotheria > Microbiotheriidae > Dromiciops > Dromiciops gliroides. Next base: position 85,663,320 of record NC_057863.1, on the reverse strand, counting down.
CTATTAGTAAATACCTTGATACAGCATTAGGATTACTGTTTAGTTTAGATGAAAGGGAAGAGTCTTCCTTAGTTTTAAAGAAAGTCAGCCCCTCTAAATCCAAGCTCTGAGAAAAAGTCTTAGGCTATGGACTCAGGATGGAATGTGAGAATCACAGAGAAATACCAAATGAAGCATTACAAAGCACTTTTCTTTAACACAGAAATCAAGTAATGCTCATGTAAATGTTTATTTTCAGCTATACATGGTACATGAGAGAGTAGTAGCATGCTAGAGAATCAGTCTTTGAGTCAAGAATAACAGTTCAACTACCCTTTCTGACACATGTGATTTCAGGCAGTTCATGTAACTTCTCAGTGTGTCAGGCACATATCAAATCATAGACATGTTACCCATCCGCATTGGTAGAGAGAGTTTCTAATCCAAAATAATAATAGCTAGCATTTGCATTTAAATCTTGTGAGATTAAAATTGGATATTAGATCATAAATCTCCCCTACTTAACTTTTCCCTTAATTTATCTCCCAGACTAGTAAATGGAAGAAGCTTCTGGTTTTTTAGATAGAGCCTTTATTGTATGGTAGTCACAAGGTGATGTTGATTAGAAGGATAGGAAAATAGAAATACAATACAAATCGTCTTAAGTCTAGGCTTAGTCTATATTCTGTATAAAACTCACCAAAACCGAAGGCCACTTTTGGGGAGAGAGACCGAGTCAAGTGCGTGCTGTTAACCGAGAGCCGGGCCAAGTCAAACTCCAGTCCACGTCTGTCTGTGCAGCGGAGTAGAAAAAAACCCCACTTCCATTCTCTCCTTTCCTTTTCAGCTCGCACCCCGGAAGTCGAGTGCATAGCAGGCAGTCTGACGTGCGCAGCAGGCACACTGGCGTGCGTAGCTCATGCCATTGGTCTCCTCCAAGAAAGGGTGGTCCTTAAAGAAAAACTGGCGTCTTTCAGTTATCCTAACTGACTGTTAAAAAAACTTTCATATTTTTTTACCACATTTCCCCCCATCAACTAAAGAAGCACAGTCGTGCAATGGTTCCCCCGAAAATGGTAAGTTAAGGAGTAGTGTTGCTGGATTAAGAACTGTGCAGCGTTTTAAAGTGATATTCTCATTACCTAACAGGGTTATTTCATACTTAGCCAGCCTTTGATCTGAAAAGGCTTGTGTCCTGTGATGTAGTAAGAGAGCCCCTACTTCATGAATCAATAGATTTGCAAAGCACTTTATAATTATTATCTTATTTTATCCTCAAAGAAACCCTTGGAAATAAGTGCTATCATCCCCATTTCACATGGAAGAAACTGAGGGAGGCAGGGGTTAAGTGTCTTCCCTAGGTTTACACAATTAGTAAGTATCTGAAGCTGGATTAGGTCTTCCTGATTTCAGGTATAGGGTTTTATTCACGGCACTATCTAGCATCACACCAGTGAAACCATTGATCCAGGCCATCTCCTCTTCCCTCCCTACTCTCTCTCTCTCTGTATAAAATTAGATAAATAGATATAAATATATGTGGGTATGCATAAATATACATATATATTTATTATAGGAATTTATTTTGATTTGGGGACCCTGCCTTTGGGCTGAGATTAAAAAGCTTTAGGCTCTCAGGGGTTTTTTCCATGTAAGAGGGGCTGGTGCCCCTCCACCTCAGCTTCAGCTGAGCCAAAAAGCACAGTGGGCTTTACTGGACGCCAGGTCAGACAGCTGGGGGAAAAAGCCCCAACTCCCTCCACCCAGAGGGGATCTACCCCAGAGATCCTAGGTTTGTCCTGCCAGGCCCGAGTGCAGCCCATGCGGAGGTCCCAGGTGTCCAGCATGGGGCACAGGCACCTTGAGCACCCCTGGCCGCAGTCCTAGTGCAGCCGGTGGATTAGCTTGGCATGTGCAGGGGCGCAGGGAGCCCAACGTTTGAGGGGAAAAAAGGAACATATATACAGGGGAGAAGACAGTGAAGGAGGAGGCCGGAAGATTGAGAGAACAGAAGGGACACCAGAGGATAGAGAAAGGGAGAAAGAGAGGTTGGAGAAAGCGAATAAAGGCTATGATACAGAGACACTAGAGATGCCAGGGGGTTGGCAACTGGGGTGAAGACACTAAGGGATTTTTCAGGAGGGTCGACAAAGTGAAAGGGGTTTGGAGTTAGAAGAAAGGAGCGGAGCAGTAAAAGTGAAGCAGGGGAGCTGGAGAGAAGGAGAAAAAGAGTGAAAGTTGGAGAAAGCTGGAGCATACCCTAAGGCAAAAGGCAGCAATGGTCCTCATTAAAAGCAGACAGGTTGTATAATTTGCATTTCTTAACCCTTATCTTTTACATTGATTTTTATAAATAAATTCTGCTTTGATCAATTTGGAAGGGAGCAAGTGTGGAGAAATTTCTAAAAGGCCCTAACAGATTGGCTTAGGAATTTAATAGCAGTCAGATAGCCAGCCAGTTGAAAGTCCCCAGATTAGGCCCCCCCAGTCAGATTAGGGCCCAGTCAGTAAAATATTTTCACAGTATACACACATATATGTATACATATATGCATATATGTGTGTTGGATATACAAATGCATGATGAATTTTTCTAAAAATAATATTTAGATAATTAAAATCACATCATACAACTTACACTAATGGTGTAATTATGAATGTATATCTATGTGGGAAAGGACAAAGACTTGTAAGCTAAATATAGACCCCACCCCAATATATCATGAATAATTTTCTTGAAAAGAGAGTTGGACAGCAAACTACAACAAATAATATTATAAAAATGAAAATGACATCTGTGAATAGACAATCAGTCATCAGGGAGTTATTTCCAAATCAAATAGAAGACTAAAAATAACAAAGGGCATGGTATAATGGAAAGAATTTTAAAAGCTTAGAAATTTGAAAAAGAAAAGGAATGAACATCACTACAGAGTATTACCATCTCTTAAGGTACTTTAACCAATGTCAGTAAAGCACCACAAACAAAGCAACCAAAAGACCTTAGGAACTGCCTTGAGAGCTTCAGCTGACTTAATTTCCTTGCCAGGCAGAGAGATATGGCAATCAAGGATAACATCAGTTAAGAGTATAAACTCCCTTGGAGGAGGTTGTAAATGGTGGAAGAATAGTAACAGCATTTTCTCTTAAATGTGAAAGAAACAGTAGATAGATGAACAAAACTCAATGGATAAAGAATGACTGTAGTCAATTTGGTCAGATCCATGCCCCTTAGAGTTTGTCCATGAATATGTACATGCTGGAAAAACATTTGCATAGACCATACCCTGGCACATAAATAAGTGCTTGTTGAATTAAATTGAAGGTTGAATTGAAGTAAATTGAATTAACAATGACCTGGATCCTCAACTGAATAGGAGAAAAAGAACAAATGGATTAGATTGCCTTTGGGAAATTGCTGTGTTTTCAGTGGCTCCAAGCTTTTTCCTGAAACAAAGACCAATCATTTTATCAATAATAATCTCCTGTAGCATAGCATATCAGATGGAGTACTTATAGTCAGGAAGAGTTGAACTTGAGTTCTGCCTCCAACACAAACTGACTCTCTGACCCTAGTGAAACATGTTACATATCAATGTCCCAAGCAACTCTAAGAGTATTAGTTAACAGTTCAGTTGATGTCTTGTATTGATAAAGTGGATTTTCTTAGAGAGATCCCTACTCCAAGTGAAATCAAAGGTCCAGATACATTAAATTTTTTTTTCCTCTTCTTCTGCAAGTCATGAAATATATCAATTTCCAAGGAATTTGAACCAAAACTCATCCAAAGATCAATAGGTAGACCTGATTAGGCTACAACACATTATGAACCAAGAATTGCACAGAAGGAATAATATAAAGGATGTCATAAGGGCAGTATATGACCATAAAAGAAAGTGGGCAGGTCATGTGTCAAGATCAAGGGATAATGATGTATACACTTCATTGGAATAAGTACAGTATTAAGAGAGAAAGGCCTCCTGTATGTTTGGTGGGTCCCATGTGGAGGATTTATAGGGGATAATGGCCAAAAGTCACAGGGGATGAGAGGTTATTGATGCATTTCCCTGGAGGGAGTAACCACCTAAATGAGCTTACAGACCCAATGAAGATTAATTCTTTTTTCATGCTTACTGAGTAGCAATAATGTTATGGACCCAAGGCACAAATATCTCTGGAGTATTCTCTGGAAAAGAATCATAGTGGTAGAGAATGCTAGAATTATAAGGGACCTAGATATAATCTAGTTCAGACTCCTTATTTTGTAAGGGAACCTAAGAAATATGGGTCCCTGTTCTACTGAAGATCTGCTTATTTTATAATCAAATAAGCTTAAGAATATCTTTTTTTGAAATGTTTGTTTCATATTTAATTTAAAAACACCCCACTGTGTAGCAAATAAGCTTTAAGAAAATTGAAATAGATATGTTTCCCATAGCATGACTATTTATATAATTTATTGATTTCCTGAACATTTCCTGCTTTGATCAAGAAAGCCTATTCAGAAAAAAATATATAAGAGAACTGTAGTCTACCTTTGCTCACCAAAGATAATTATAACAAATGTACTAAGGGACTGACTGTCCAACAAAAAGGAGGGAGGAGAGGATTTGTAGTTCTTCTCAGTTTGGGAAGAGAGGAAAATAACCTGAGATTAGCCCTTGATTGAGAGGGCAGAGATTTTTCACATTCAGGACCACAGGAGCTTAGGGACTCTCAAAGAGAATGAGAAAAGAATAGAGAATTTTCTCCAGGTAACAGCGTAACCATGACATGGGCTCTTGTCAGCCATATCTGTGGTTCCCTTCTTCAAAACCAAAAGAGATAACTTCTAAATGGACTTGGTGGTACTTTTTCCAGGAGCAGAAGTAAGAGGAAAACATCAGCCACAAGGAATGGACAGTCCCTATCCTGCTCCTGTTTTACTTTAGCTTAATTAAACTTTTAAAATTCTGCTAAACAATATACTTGCCAGATTTAAAATTTTCTCATAGACATCTGTGGTTGACCCCATTCCTCAATTTCATCTATCATCCCTTTGTTCATGGCATAAAAGCACAAGGGGAGTCCCACTGGGGAGATGGACATTCCAATCTATTCCCAGCCCATTGTTAGAGAGTTGTGCTCTCTAATTTGAAGCCTAAGCATGGGCCATTTATAATAGACTTCCAAGGGCAGAAAAATTATGATGGATATATTCCAGCTTTTATATATCTGGACACAATGACCAGAGCTTAAGAATAACTGGGCGTTTACAGAACCCATTACAGATGTCAGATGTTGGGAATCAGATCCCTGACTATAGTGTAAACAGATGAAGAAAAGCATTTGGCTGAATATGAAGGCAACATAGTTTCAGGATAATGGACTATTCAATGCCCAAGTTCAAGTTGTTTTGGGATCACCATTGGCCTGGAGCCAGGCCAATGCCAGACTAGACCTTACAGAGATAATCAGTACTCTCAATGAGATGTGAACTCTCCTACTCACTATTCTTACTTCTCTCAGACACCTATATTGTATCATACATTTATTTTAGTACATGTCTTCTCTAGGATGGAGGCCCCATAAGAGAAAGGACTTAAAAAAAATTACACCCTCCCCCCAACTCCTAATACACAGACCTAATATATATCAAAGCAGTTCAGTGGTATAATAGATAGTGAGGCTGGACTCAGAGTCAGGATGAACTAGATTTGAATCCTGACTCATAGATCTACCAGTTGTATGATCCTGCGCAAATTTACTTCACCTTCCTCAGCCTTAGTTTCTTAACATGTAAAATAGAGTTAATAATAGCACCTGCCCATGATGAAAAGGCCGGAACTGAATGGAAAATTTTGACTTTCAGATACAAGACCCTAGAGAACCATAAAAAAAATTGGAGTTGAGGGACATACTGGAGTCATACAGTTGGGTGAGTGTCTTGTGTCTGAAGCTGGTTTGGCTGGAGTCCTCCAGGGTGGAAGCTTGTCCACGTGTCACCTAGCTGCCCCATGATGACATCTGTTAGGGTAAAATTGAGGGGTTAGAGGAATGAACTAGGGGAGGGGGGAAGGGCAGAGGTAGCATGGGGTGAAATCCACATGAAAGAAACAGAAAGGGTTTATGGAGTGGGGAAGAGCAGGCAATAAATGAATTTTTACATTCATCAGAATAGGCTCAAAGACCTTAATCTCATCAAAATTGGCTCAAGGTAGGATTAATACATGCACAATTGGGTGGAGTAATCTATTTAAAACTGGGCAGTAAATGAACTAACACTCATCAGAATTGGCTCTAGAGGGAATAACATACACTACTCAATTAGTGGAGTAATCTACCTAACCCAGCAGGAAAAATAGGAGGGGAAGGGGATAAAGAGAGAGGGGCAAAAGAAAGAATGGTAGATGGGGGAGGGGACTGACAGAAGCAAATCCCTTTTTGAAGAGGGATAGGGTGGGAATAGGATGGAGGGGAAACAATAGTAATCATGAAAAAAGGAAAGGGGAGGGGATTGTACAAAAAATATTTATAGCAACTCTTTGTGGTGGCTAGGAATTGGAAATCAACGGAATGTCCATCCATTGAGAAATGACCGAAGAAGCTGTAGTATGTGATTGTAGTGGAATGGTATTGTGCTATAGGAAATGACAAGCAGGATGATCCCAGAAAAGCCTGGAAAGACTTATATGAACTGATGTATAGTAAAATGAGCAAACTGGGAGAACATTGTACATAGTGACAGCAGTTATTGTTTCTATGACCAATTGTTATTGACTTAACTACTCTCAACAGTACAATGATCCAAGACAATCCCAAGGGGACTATGATGAGAAGAAGCTATCCACTCCCAGAGAAAGAACTGATAAAAGAGCACTTGTGGATTGTACATATATAAACTGGTTGCTGTCTTGTGGAGGGAGGAGGAAAGGGAAGGGGGGAGGGAGAAAATTTGAAACTCTAAAATCTTATGAAAATGAATGTTGAAAACTACCCTTACATGTAATTGGAAAAAATATAATAAATGTTTGTTTTTTACTCTCAAAAAAAAAAATAGCACCTGCCCTCACAGAATTGTTGTGAGGATAAAACAGATGGTATAGTTGAAAACTCCTTTGTAAACCATAACATGCTACTTATACATGTTGGCAATTATATATTTATTACAAAAAATATCAATAAAACAAAGAATCTTAACAGAACTAGATCTTGAGCTCATATTGATCTGAAGCCAATCCAAGAGGTACCCAATGATAGGGGTTCTTAATCTTTTGTGAGTCATGGACCTTTTTGCCAGTCTGGCAAAGCCTGTGGCTCAATTCTCAGAATCATGTCACTCAATGCATAAACTAAAAACTCATAGGATTACAACTGAATCCAATTATATTGAAATATAGTTATGAAAGGAACTAGGTGGCACAGTGGATAAAGCACCAGCCCTGAATTCAGGAGGACCTGAGTTCAAAATCTGACTTCAGACACTTGACACTTACTAGCTGTGTGACCCTGGGCAAATCACCTAAGCCTCATTTGCCCCACCAAAAAAAAAAAAAGTTTTTATCAAAGGAAGGAGGAGGAAGAGGAGGAGGAAGATGAGTACAAGGACACCAGTTTAAGAACTTCTGTGAACCAATTTGGTCTCTTGGTCTCTTCCTCTGGTCTTAATACTTTAATGGAGTTTGATCTCACTGATGTGAATTACTCCCCCCAGTCTATCTGTATCTTTTAATCGTGTGCATTTTTAAAAATCTATATCTTCCCATAAGAAATGTTAAAAGTTTGGCATAAGAGAGGTGGTCAAGCATAAAGAGTACTTTATTAAGATTCAGGAAAACTTGAGTTCAAATCTAGCCTCTGATACATTTAGCTATGTGGTCGATATCAAGTGACTCAACCTCTCTAAGCTTCAGGCAATAAGGTTTGTGGTCTTGGTATTGCTAAAGAGAGTTTTCATACAGGGAGTTATCACAACCAGTAAATCATAGATCTTCTACATATTGGCCCTCTCACAGATCCTCCATAGGGTAATTACCCGATGAACTGACAATGAATAATGGTAACTCACATTTGGCAAAAATGTTTTCCTCCTAGTTACCCCATGAAATGTTATTTTACAAATCCATAAAACTTCCAATCAGATTAGTTAAGTAACTTTTGATCCTCACATACCTGGCAACTGTTGAAGCTGGGATTTGAGTCCAGATCATCTTACTCCAATTCTCATGTTCTTTTCATTATATAATACAGAGGAAGACTATCTTTAATTGTATAATTTTAACATTTATTGGGCTACATTGCAGGCTATATATATCTGATATAGCTGCTATTTCAGGAGATACCTGTATTATCTAGGCTTTAAAAAGGCAATGATGTCTTTTTTGTGAGGCAGTTGGGGTTAAGTGACCTGCCCAGGCTCACACATCTAGTAAGAGTCAGAGTGTCCATCTGAGGCCAGATTTGAACTCAGGACTTCCTGAATCCAGAGCCAGTGCTTTATCCACTGTGCCACCTAGCTGCCCCCTTAAAGGGGATTCTTGTTCAGAAATTGATTCTACAAGACATATCTGAGTTCTCCTCTCATTCTTATACCATAAAACATACTTATGTGGAGAAAAAAATGTTTTGGTCTATACATGATTTCTTTGGTGCAGGAAATTCCTAGTAAGGAAGTTCGCTCAGCCAAGGAATAGTAATACCAGCTTTGTACATTATAGACAGCCTTAGGGAGTTACTTAGGATACTCAGAAGTTAAGTGACTTGCCCAGGGTCACACAGCTGGTAGGTGTCAGAAGTGAGTCTTGATCCAGGTCTTCTTGACCCTTAAGTCAGTTCTCTGAGGTTCAAAATTCCCCATTCCTTTATAGCATATGGTTCTATTTGGAAGCTGAGGTTTTTTAGCACCAGAGCAAAGCCTTAAGAGTCTCTGCCTCAGAAGCTGTCAGAATAACAGGAGACGGACGTGAAAGGTCAATAAAATGAAAAAAGGCATGATAAAAACTGGCGACTCCTCTTTGTAGACCAAGCTGTATTTAGGTAAACTTCTCTTTATTATCCTATTGAAAGCTAAGATTGTCAGATACAAGGACCAGCACAAATAAGAAACACCATTTTAACTGAAAGAATAATTGTGATAGAAGATTGAGTACAAAATTACATCCTTGGTAATTTTACACTTAAGTGAAGTGCACCTCTGCCTAGGCTTAGAAAAGACAGACTTCCTCTGATGTCTGACACATCAAACACCAATAACCTTGCCTAGTCAGTAACCAGAGAAAATGGATAGATGAATTTGAAAGCTTCTTTATTGCAGTGAATGTATAGATGTGAAGGGAGAAAAAAGCATTGTCACCCTATTATGTACGCATCAAGGTGGGTGATAATTTTAAGAAACTCCCTAGGAGTGCAACTGAAGACAGTGAAACATGCTAAACTGGATTTTTTAAATTCTAAACAAGATATTAAATATGTAATGTGCAAATGAAACATCAACTGAATGAATCCATGCACAATTGGCTGGAGAGAGCTATAGCATTATGTGCGAAACACAAAGGGAAAAAAATCATCATTTTAAGGGCAGTGAAAAATAAAAGACCGATTATGATCAATTATCAGACAGCTTCATTCAGAAAAGTCATTGCTAAATGCAACCAGGACATAAAAAAAATATCAAATGTCATACTGAATTAATGAAACAAGGGGCAGGAGGTTCGGAGCTGTAAAAATAGCAAAAGAATAAAGAACTATCCCAAATGGCCTGTTCTCTAGATGGACAATGTTACTGATTCACTAGCAGTAAAATAAATACTTTAAGGTATTTTTTCTGAAAGTGGTGGATTGTTTTGTGAGCCATCCATACTCTTATCCTGTCCTGCATGTATCTCTATGATTAAAACCTCTGATCTCTCTCTTTTTCTCTAATTCTGTCTCTGTCTCTGAGTCTCTCTGCCTCTCTGTCTCTGTCCCTCTCTCTCTCTCTCTCTCTGTCTCTCTCCATCTTTCTGTCTCTCTATCCCTCTCCCCTCCAGTCCCTCAATTCCCTACTTGCTCTCCCAGTCTATCACCTCTACTTTGGCCTTACTTTTGTTCCTTCATAGTCTGAACCCTATAATTAACCAGTTCGACCATGCATTATACTCTAACCCAGAATCTTTTTCCAAAGATATTTTGATCCTAAAGATGTCAAAGCATTGTCCCCACCGTCCACCTTTTCTGCTCCTATTTGAGTGCTTCTGAACAAAGGAGAAGGAAGTCACACAGTTTTCCTGAATGGGTTCACTACAGATTTATGTTGTCTAATCTCCACTGGGCTTTCATTGCTGAATTCTGTAATCTTTTTATTCTTGTCCGACCAACTCTTAAACTCCGGACCTAGATTAATCAAAAACTTTTATTCTCATGGCCTCTCCACAACCTCCTCGAACCTCCATTTTGGCAGATGACCTTGCCTCCTACTTTCCTGAGAAAATTGAAGCCGTTCATTCTGTTCTCTTGCTACCCTCTGTCCCCAAATCCCTCTACATTTCCCCCAATCATTCATCCTTTCTTACAGTGACTGAGGAAGAAGTACATTTTTTTTTTTTTTGCCAAGACCCTCAATTTATATCTTTATTACTATCCTCTCTTATCAACTTTAGGAATTTGTCCTTTTAATCATTCCCTATCTCTCTCAGTCATCCTCAATTTCTCCTTATGTACTGGCTGCTTCCTCACTTATTAGAAACACTACAAGATCTCCCTTATCTTCAAACCTTTACTTGACTTTGACATTCCCCCAAATAATATTCATGTCCCTCAATTTCATGGTCAAACACCTAGAAAAAATTGCTGACATACACTGCAATAATCTTGAAAAAATAATTAGTATTTCAAAAACAATGATAATACTCAGAAACTCACAAAGTGATCCCACTGCAAATAGAATTATGACAAAAAAAGTTTATTTCTAACACCTCAATACTACTACTGTCTCCTTTTCTTTCTTCTTCCCATCTCTCTCTCTCTCTCTCTCTCTCTCTCTCTCTCTCTCTCTCTCTCTCTCTCTTTCTGGGTTAATCTTTCTCAATGTTTCTCCTTCCCTATTTTTCTCCAACTATCTTTCCTCCTCTTTCTCTTCATTTCTATATCTCTCTTCCTTCTCTCTTAGTTTGTTGGGCTATGGAATTGAAGTTGAATTTATTGAATAAGGCTTTATGTTCCAGATTCCTAATTTTAAAATCAAGTAAATTCAACTTTTTTGTACATATTTTAGATTTGTATCTCAACTACTTTTGAAAGGACTTGAGTCAGTTTACAAATTAAACAATTCTAATCTGTAAATAGATCAAACAGAGAGAAATTTTTTTAAAAAATGATTTACTCTACTGATAGAGCAAGTGGTCAATATCCTTCAAATGAAAAAAGTTATACAACCCTAAATCGGATAATTTTGTTTATGTAGTGTTAAATATCTAGGCCTTTATAAATATTTGAACATTAATTTGAAATTTATATTTTGTATTTTGATGTCAGACAGGAATAGATATCATCACAATGAATTCTCTCAATACGTAAAATTGTGTGTGTGCATGTGTGCGTGCGTGCGTGCGTGCGTGCGTGCGTGCGTGCGTGTGTGTGTGTGTGTGTGTGTGTGTGTGTATGTGTATGTGTATACCACAGAGGAACTGATAGGCTGGGTCTACAAGGGATAGAATGCTATACCACCACTCTGTCCTGTACCCAAACGTTGTACTCTGTGCTGTGTTCAGTGCCGACAAAGCCTGACCCCTAATTAGGGGAATCTGACTCCCCATTTTTACACTCTTTAACTTGTTAAGTCCCCAACCCCATCATCCTGGGGGAAAGTTGCTTATGATTTGAGTCACGACATAGCTAGAGAACCCAGTAGAGAGCGAAAAGAAAGGCTAAATAGAGAAAGAATCACAGAGTGTATTAACAGAACAATTTAAACAGGATTCAGCAACTCAATGTACAACTGCTATTTTATCTGCCAGAAGACTGGTAGCTAAACCTCAGCAGGATGTAAAACAGTTTGAAAGGCCCATTTTCCATTTTCCTTTGGACTGCCTCTTTCCAATCAATTCTCCTTATAATTCGCCATTAATAAATATATAAAATATTGTCATTTCTGAACGTTCGTATTTAAGAGAGGAAGAAAGATAAGTGATAAAATGACAACTATATAGCTATAACATAATTCTTTGCATGTGTGTATATATATATATGTGTGTGTATGTGTGTATGTATGACCAGGAAGACCTGAGTTAATATCCTGTCTGACACATAATGGTTGTTTGACCCTGGGCAAGTCACCTAACTTCGAGGGGCCCCAGGCACATTAATCATTAGGTGACCACCTTCTCTAATGCAGTTGTTTCCTTTGCTGCCAACCCCCTCTTGTCTCTGGGGCAATTGCAACCAGTCCCATAAATGTTGCCCCCACTTCCAAACCTTTCGAGCTCACAAGGTTTCTCTTGAAGGAAAGGAAGTACAAAAATGGCAAGGGCTACCCAGGCACAGATTTGCCTAGTTGTGGCCCCTGGCATTAAAAATAAAATAGCTAATATTGATATAACACTTAGTATATGCCAGGCACTGTGCTAAGTGCTTTATGATTATTATCTCAGTCAATCCTCACAACCATCCTGGGAGGGAGGTGCTATTATTATACCCATTCTACAAATGAGGAAACTGAGGCAGACAGAGGTGAAATGACTTGCCCAGGGTCACAGAGGTAGTATCCGAGGCCAGGCTTGGCACTCTGTCCACTGTACTACCTGGCTGATAAAAAAAAAAGATTTCATCCTTCTCTACCCCTCACTAGAATCATATCACCTCCAGGAGAGCCATTCTCAGAGACCACCAGACAAAAGCTGTATATTAACAGATATAGTACTCTATGCCCCTACTATTTGCATGGATCAGAGCAATAATTAAAGGATAATTCAGGGTCTATAGCATTATACTAAAATGTCTTTTTAATATTTGGTTGCCCCATAACCAGAAATTGGCCCAAATCTTCTAAGCAGTGAATCAGATAGACTATATCTGTACCTTTCCTATGGAATGGAATTCATTACAAGTGTATGCAGAACAAAGAAGCCATTTGTAGAAAGAAGCTGAGATGAGGCAAATTTAGGCTTGATGTCAAGAAAAAGAGGAACTAACAAGAAGAACTATCCTAAAGTAAAAAGGGTCTATCTACATAAAGGAGTGGTGTCCCTTTCATATGAGGTTTCCTATAAAGGCATGATGATGACTATTTGTTAGTATATAGGTATTGTTTTGTTTTAGTGAGGCAATGTGGTTTAAGTGGACTTGCCCAGGTCACACAGCTAGTAAGTATTCAGTGTCTGAGGCTGGATTTGAACCCATGTACTCCTGACTCCAGACCGGTAGCTCTATCCACTGCGCCACCTAGCTGCCCCCTAGGTATATTGTAAAAAGGTTTCTTTAGCAGGGATAGTTTTGACCTAGATGGCAGTAAGATCCTTCTAATGTGGAGACCATGGGATTTTATTAGATAGATGTTATCAGGTCTTCAACCTCTAGACATTCAGCATTTAAAACAACAAAGAAAAACCCCTGCCTGATTAGTCACAATATCCTCACTGGCAAGGAATACAACATGAGCAAGAGATTTGCTCAGCTACATCTGTAGTGATTGGCACGGACATGCTATACTTACTGTATTGTGAGAAAGGAAGTCTTCAATTAAAGTCTTTGGAGAGACCTTTTTTTTTTTTTTTTAAGTACCTGTGATGCTTCGAAATCTTTGCCTAATTACAGGTCTTACTATTTTCCCAAAAAGCATTGTCAGTGTTCCCATCACTAGCAATATCTGTCACATGAATAGAAGCCAACTTGTGAGATAGAAAGGTTGTGTGCTAGGATATTTTTAAATAGGGATACATTTGAGCTTCTAGGAGCTGCTTTTCTTCTCAAACATTGTTACTGAGCTTGTCTCATTTATCTGAACCTGGAAAATAGGAGTTTGGGAAATTCTGGCATACAAGGAAATAACTGTTTTGCACAAGGAAACCACATTCATCAAACCTGCATCATTAATATCCTCAATGCTGGGGCAAAAACAAAAGGAGAGTCACGTCTCTGAGTATAATTGAAAGCTTATTTTTAAAATACCATATTTGCTGTGATTATTCATGTTGTGTTTTTAATGATTATTGCTTGTGCAAGCAAAGTGCCATAATTGTTTTATATTTATGTCATTCCTGATCATCACAAATCCATAAAGTTAAAGACAGGATTATCAGAGGATCCTTGATCTGGAGGAATCAATACCTTATCTTCGAAGAGAATTGCATTAGCATGTTTCAAGATGAATGGCTATGTGTCCTGCTCAGTTCAATAAGTACTTAATGGGAATCAACTATTTTGAGAATTGGCTAGACCTTGCTGGGGACACAAAGGAAATATATGGCAATGTTCCTGCCCTCCAGGAGATATAGCCTTGTTGGGAAGATGCATGAAAAAATTAGAAAATAAATACCAATTTTCTCACTTTATCATCATCATCTTTATTGGTATTATTAACCTCATTACTGTTTAATTATTATCATTAGTGTAAAGTATGTAATGCCTGTGTAATTTAATGTTATGTCCACATGGGCTTTGTCTAAATGCAGGCTCATGAGGAGGTTTTCAATAGATATCTCAAGTAACCCTTGTCCTCCCTTCACAAGAAGATTCTGATTCCTTCCTGGAAGATATGGGGACCACAAGCCTGGATTATTGCATATTTTAATTTTTGTTTTAAAAAACAAGCAAATTTTAGTTTATCTATTCATGTATTAAATTTCTTTCGTTTCATTATTCTTTCATTTATTTATTTTTCTTGTCATCACAATTGAGACAAACATTTGTTCAACCATGCAAATCATTGATTCAGTTACTATTTACTGAGGATAGACCTAAACACATTTTTGGCCACACTATTCTTGGATTTTTCCAATATTTTGTAATCTTATGTTTAGCCAATATAAATCAATTATATGCCTTTGGTTCAAATTCTAGATTCTCTATTCCATTTCAATTGATCTAGTTTTCCATGAAAAAAATCCAATTTTGGGTTCCAATTTTTATCCCTCTTTCCTTCCCTCCCTTCCCCCTTCCCAAGGCAGCAAACAATCAGATATGGGTTATACATGTATGATTATGTAAAACATTACCCTATTTGTCATTTTGTACAAGAAAACTTGATTAAAAGAAAAAATGAAAGAAAGTAAAAAATAGCATGCTTCAGTCTGTTCCATCAATGTCAGTTCTTTCTTTGGAGGTGGATAGTATGTTTTTATCAATAGTCCTTTGGGATTGTTTGGATCCAATCTATAAAAAAAAAAAATTTATTACAAAAAAAAATCCAGTACCAGATAATTTGGGTGATTCCTGATTAATAATAAATTTTTGACATCAAACAGGACAATAGTTTATTTCCTCAATTTTTTTCCAAGTTTCCCTTGATATCTGCCAATTTGTTTGTTTCCTTTGTTTTTTTTCATATAAAACTTTTTGGTTTTTATGTAAAGCAGGATGGTCAACCCTAGGGCTGCAGTAATATTCACAGAACATTTAAAGAACCAGAGGAAGTCCTCCAAATGTTGATTGGATTCCCCTGGTCATTCTTGAGAGACCAGGAATAAGAACTTCATGAAATGAGAGGGGACAGATAGGTTGCAATCTGAATTTGTGGAGACAGTAACCCCGCAATGAGATCACAGCTCCACTGAAGTGTTCGATTCTTGAGATATTTATCTAACTCTCTGAGGTACCTTGGTGGTATTCCAGTAGTATAGACTTGAATCTATGAATCTTGAAGCTACCAATTTGTGGAGGAAGCTTTTGAGTAATGGAAAATAAAATGGATTGAGAATCAAGAGACCTGGGTTTTTCACTTGACTTTGGTCACAAACTTAAAATGTTACAATCTTCGTGAGCTGCAAACTTCCTTAGTGGTAAATTGAGAGGGCTGGACTAGATGCCTTCTATGATTCCTTTTAGGTCTGGGTACACTACGAGTCTGTGAATTCATGTGGTACATTTACATTAAACAGGAAAGTTTGGGGAAAATAGAGAAAAGGGATTTAGGAAGTAGAAGCTGCTGAAGAGTCATCTGGATGTGTGGTACTGAACCCTGCTCTTAGGAATGATACAAATCTCAGAAGGGTGGAAGGAAAAGTAGGAAGCTTTTCTCATCTCCACAATCATTAGCAAATACTGGCCAGTACTCTCGGAAGTAACTTAGGCAAAGAACCAAGGAAACTAAATAACATGGCACCTGGTTTGTGATGGAGAGCAAAAAACATGACAAAGGTCTGTTTCATGAACTTAATGAAGTAGAACAAGAGAAGAGATGTTTTAAATGGCTGCTTAAGTGCTTCACAAAATCTCGAATTTCAGAGTTGAAGAAAAACCCCACTGACCATTTAGTCCAAACCACACCTATATAAATAATTCCCTCTCTGACAGATCTTAAAAGATCTTAAAAGATCTCTGGTAAGGCGGGGCAGGTAGGTGGTACAGTGGATAAAGCACCGGCCCTGGATTCAGGAGGACCTGAGTTCAAAAATCTGACTTCCAACACTTGACACTTACTAGTTGTGTGACCCTGGGCAAGTCACTTAACCCTCATTGCCCCACCAAAAAAAAAAAAAAAAAATCTCTGGTAAGGAGGGGCCCACTACCCAAAAAGGCAACTCTATTTTCTGATAGCTCTAGGTGTTATGCAGTTCATCCTTAATCAAACCTAAAATTAGCCTTTCCCCAACTTAACCCAATACTTTCAATGGAACATTCACCCCCTACACCCATTAGTCCCCTCTTCATTCCTTTCCTATCATAAATAGGAATGCTTAGTACATTTATCTGGGCAAACACCAATATGAGTCCTTCCTGAGACTTGCTTTGGGGCTTACTCTTTATCTCTTGGTTGCATGTTTGTCTAATAGGGAAATGGAAATCTTTTCTGCAATCTGGGGATGGAAGTTTACTTTTTTTTGGCAGGGCAATGAGGATTAAGTGACTTGCCCGAGATAACATAGCTAGTAAGTCTCAAAAGTTCTGAGACCGGATTTGAACTCAGGTCCTCCTGAATCCAGGGCCGGTGCTTATCCACTGTGCCACCTAGCTGCCCTGAAATAATTTCTATTTATTTATCTATTTATTAAGTTGTCTATCCATACATCCATCCATCCATTCAGTTCATTTCATTCATTCATTTATTTTTGCAGGCAATGAGGGTTAAGTGACTTGCCCAGGGTCACATAGCTAGTAGTTGTCAAGTGTCGGAGGCTGGATTTGAACTCAGGTCTTCCTGAATCCAGGGCCAGTGCTGTTATCCACTGTGGCACCTAGCTGCCCAGAGGATGGAAGTTACACCTTATCTAAGACTGTTTGTTAGAGGCAAGAACTTGGTTTAGCAGTCAAATACTTTCGTCAATGCTTTGATTGACCCACTGAAAGTTGTCAGAAATTTGTCATTTCAATGGCCCTGATAAGCCTCATGTGACAAAACTTACCTGAGCCAGTTGACAAAAGTTTACTCATAAATATAAAGACAAATCACTTGGGCTGTGTTTATTTGGCATTGGTTAACCATTCTGGCTTCTTCTACTAAAGCAGAAGAGACTAGTTTAAAAGAAAAAAGAGTTTTGTAAAAATGTTCTGCATGGCAATCTGAATTTGTCACTGAGAAACAGCTGTCTAGATCATTCACTATTTTCCTCGGCTTTGTTTCATTCTTGTTTTGATATTACAATCCAAGGATGCAGAACTACTTTACCCATCATCACTACCAAAGGTGCAGATGAACATAGACTGCAGTATCTCTTGAAGCTCCCCTTTATTTGGGAACCGAAGGCTTCCTTCATACATAGCCCTCCCACTCCACTGCCATCTGTAGAACTAGATCCTTTTCTGCCCTCTATCAGTGTATTTGCCTTAGATTACCATGTGCAATTATACCAAGTCATGCATCTGTCCTTGACAAAAAGTCTAGCTGATGGGCCACTGAAAAAGACATAATGTACCATTCTACCATTGCCAACAGCATGATCATGGACTCTTGCTGGTGTCGCAGTGGAAATAAACTGTCAGTTTTATGCTCATGCATTGGGATCTCATTCACCATATGACCCTCTCAGGTACCATTTTCACCTACATTCCTGTACCCAGCAGCAGCCCCTCTCAAAGATTATGATGGTGAGGGGTAGAAGAATGGAATGTCTATGCCAGTTATATATTTCTTAGATAAATGGTCCTCTTCCCAATACTCCTGTCCCTTTCTCTAATCATCTGAGTACCCTTACCAATTAGTGCTTTCCACTGCCTAAGAAAACACAGGTCTCCTTATTCACCACTGACACTGCTAGTCCCTCCATTTGATCCAATAATCTCTCTTCCTATAAAGTTCACCCTATCAATTTGTATCACTCAATCACATCATTGTTGTTATCTACCATCATTCAGGTCGTTTATCTTCCTTTTCAGAGTTCATTATTTGGTTGTTGGTCTTCTTTTCTACCCAATTCTACCCTAAGACTTGAGAACTCTAATACTCATGTTGATGTTGCTTCAAAAACACTTGGCTTTATCATCACCTTCTCAAACTCCTATATCCTGAGCCTCCACTCTATCTTAACTACACCGGCCAAATTCACAATCATTCAAACTATTCCGCTTTTTTTGACCTTAAACTCTGAAACATTCTCTCTTCATTTAAAATAATCTTCATGTTTTATCTTCCTCTCTATCTTAAAATACTTAAACACAACATGGCATATTCTGACCCCATGCCTGGAATTCACTTCAGCCTGATCTCTGTTTTTCAGAATCCTAACTGAAGAAAAATAATTTCCCTAAGGGCACCTTAGGTACCATTTGTAATATGATGTTTTTCCTTTAGTTCCCCAGAGCTGTTAGTATTCTTTTCACCATAAGTTTCCTAAGGGTGAAAATACTTATATGGGTATTATACTATACAGGTACATGCTGAATCCTTTCAGTATAAAAGAAGAGTCTCTTTGCTGTTTTTAAACTTTCTTTAATCATATTTCAATTAACAATCATTAGTTTCTTTTCTGGGGCAGCTGAATGACACAGTAGATAGAGTGCCAGCCTGGAGTAAGAAGAAACTAAGTTCAAATCTGCGCCTCAGACACTTATTGCTTGGCAATTCACTTAATCCTCTTTGCCTCAGTTTTCCCATGTGTAACATGAACTGGAGAAGGAAATGCAACCACTCCAGAATTTTTTGCCAGGAGAACCCCAAATGGGGTTACAAAGAGTCAGAAACAACTGGAATGACGGAATGACCTTTCCCTCCACCTTCTTCCCCAGCAATTAAAATAAAAGAAGAGAAAAATCAGACCCTTGTAACAAATACACAATTCAATTAAAACAATTCTCACATTAGCTAGTCCAAAAAATATGTCTCTTTATGTATGCATCTAGAATCAATTACTGGGGACAGCTAGGTGTGTAGTGGATAAAGCACCAGCCCTGGATTCAGGAGGACCTGAGTTTCAAATCCAGCCTCCAGACATTTGACACTTAACTAGCTGTGTTGACCCTGGGCAAGTCACTTAACCCTCATTGCCCTGCAAAAAAACCCCACAACAACAACAACAACAACAAAAGGCTAAGGTAAACTCTCTCTGTGGGGTAATGCCTGGCACATAGTAGGTATGTGAGGTTATGGAATTAGGAAAGACTAATATGTGTCTAGAATCAATAGTATTCTATCAGGAGGTAGGTAGCATGCTTCTTTGATGAACATGCTAGAATCACGGTTGGTTGTTGCATTGGCCAAAGTATTTGTCTTTCAAAGTTTTCTTTACAATGTTTTTTTAAATTGTATACATTTTTCTGTTTTCTTTGTTCTGTATCAGTTTGTATAAGTCCTCTAAAACTATTCTTTTTGTTATTTTTTATAGCTCATTATTATTACACTATAGTCATATATGTAGCTTGTTTAGCTATTCCCTGACTGATGGATACACTCTTAATTTCCAGTTCTTTGCCACTACAAAATGGCTATTATACATACACATATATATATATTGTATATACACACATATGTATGTGTGTATATAAATCCAAAGGATGTGTGTGTGTATGTGTGTGTGTGTGTGTGTGTGCACGCGCATACATCCATTTTCCTTTTTCTTTGATCTCTTCGGAGGTGTGGATGGGTTAAAGCATATGTACTATATAGTGACTTTTAGAACAGAGTTTTTGCTTTCCAGAATGGTTAGACTAATTCACAGCTCCACCAACAGTATGTCAATGTGCTCATTTTCCCTCAGCTCCTCCAGCATTGTCATTTTCTTATCTTTCTTTCTTTTTTATTTTTGTCAAACTTGCCCAATCTGATGAATATGAGGTAGAAGCTCAGAGTTTCTTAATCTGTAGTTCTCTGATTCTTAATGATCTGTACCATCCCTCACCCCACCCCTATATGGCTCAAATTATTTTTGTTTTAATCTTCAGAACCTTGGTGCATACTACATAGTAGGCACTTATTAAATGCTTATTGAATTAATGTTATTTTGAATTAGTAAATAAGGATCATGGAGAAGAGCTATAGGATTACTTATCTAATGAATACAGACAAGTAGAGTACTGGATATTTTATGTAAAATCAATAATTCTCACGAGAAAAGGAAGATTTAATGTAATGATGTTTACATGCCAGATTAGATATACTCTACGGTCCTTTCCAGCTCTGTGAGTCTATGAGATCTCTTAGAAGGATTAGGGCAGTACTAATAAAATAACAATAATATCTCATATTTCAAAAATGTTTGAAGGCTTATGAATCACTTTTTGTCATGAGAGCCCCAATGAAGTAGGAAAACTTTCATTATTTCTATCTTATACTTAATGAGATTGCATTTGCATAACGGTTAGGCTTTGCTCAGGGCCATACAACCAGTATCTCAGCTGATTTTGAGTCAAGATTTGAAACCCTAACTTGGACTCCATAGTATGTAGTTGTCTATTTCTTTTCTTTTCTTTTCTTTTCTTTTTTTTTGCGTGGGCAATGAGGGTTAAGTGACTTGCCCAGGGGTAACACAACTAGTAAGTGTCAGTGTCTGAGGCCAGATTTGAACTCAGGTACTCTGAATCCAGGGCTGGTGCTTTATCCACTGCGCCACCTAGCTGCCCCGTCTTATTTCTTTTTTAAGAATTTCCCTTTTATGTAGTACTTCACAAGGAGTAGGCATTCATAACTATTGTTGAAATGAACTGAATTGAATTGAGATTGAGTTGGTACGTTTCACTTCACACCTGAAACTTTTCCACTTCCTTCTCATTGCTTTCCACTCTGGCATCAGCCTTTCTGTCCTTAAGAGTAGGAATATTTTACTTAGAAATATTGTGTCTCCTGGTAAGAAATAGGTAAATGCACCTTGTAAAAAGTTCTGATGGTCAAGAATGGAAAACATTATTGACTAAGTGCTTAAAAGAAACAGGTCCTTACTCTCGCCACATTAGATTGTGAACTCCCTGAGGGCAGTGCATTCTCTTTTGCTTCTTTTTGTATCCCAAGCACAGAAAACAGTACCAGGCACATAGTAGGCAATTTAATGAATGTTTATTGACTTACTGGTAATAAATGGGAGTTTTTTTCACCCTGATTCTCAGAACTAAAGGACATTAGTAAAGCTGGCAAAACCCATCACAATATAGTTTATTACATAGTGTCAGGAAGGTCAGATTACACAAATTCAGATTACATTACTGAGTCCTCCTCTTTCCTCTTTTCACCAGCCAACCTATATTTCCAGTCTATTTATTTGCCAGAAACATACCCCATAGCTTATATATGTGATTTAGCCTTTTCAAACAATTTATAGCTATTGAGTCAATCTTTTATTCCCTGGGTTAGAAAATAGAATACTCTATGTAATTCTGGGGTCTCTGAAAGTTGTATACTCATTTGTAATTTAATAGAGTTGGTCTTCTGCCTCTGGGATAGCATGGTGCAATTTAGCATGTACCATTTAACACTTAATAAATGTTTCTTGAATTGCCTGACTTATCTATTGGGAAATTATTAACATTGCATGAAAGAAAAATAATGAAATATGAAACCTGAAAAAGTAAGGAATGCTACTTAAAATAATAGAAAAACAGAGATAAAACCAAGACATTGACTGATCTAGCACTGTATGCTAATATATCTTTCATAGTTTCCCTTTTTCAGCTGAATAATACAGGTAGGTCAGAATTTGCATTGGTATGAATCACTCAGATCAAGGGATACAAAGCAGGAGACACATATATTATCTGGTCAATTGTAACAGATACAGTTCAATTGCTCAGTGGTTCATCTGTCTTTTCCCAGCCAGATTTAAACAAAGGTGACCCTGAGAACCCGTTACAAGATCTTGTTATTTGAAAAACATTTTATTTCGGTATTTTCTCGAGACAGCCCAGAAGATTAATGTTTAAAATAAACTCAGCTGTTGAAAAATTTTGAAGATATAATCAGAAAAGTAATTCAACATGTTCCCAAAGCTCTTAACTCTAGTGATGAAATTCTAATCTTTAGTGAAACTTAGAAGAAAACAACAATGCTTCTAGGCTTTCAGAGCTGCTTATATGTGTTTTTCAGCTAATAAATTGCAGGCAGAAAGAGTTGAATATAAATTAAATGGAGCATCAATGGAGCTGAAGGGGCATGTTTACCTTTTTTTTAATTTCCAGGACAATATATTGATAAAAGCACAAAAAAACAAAATTAAAAATTTTTACATACGTGGCATAAACAGCATTGTATTCTGGAAGAGGCACTTGATGAAGAAACAATCAAGAGATCTGGGTTCTATCCCTGTATCAATTGATAATTAGCTATATAAGCTTGGGCAGGCCCCTCCAATTCTCAGTTTTTCTCATCTGTAAAATGAATGAATTGAACTGGACGATCTCAAAGGCACCTTCCAGCTCTGAAATTCTATTATTTTATAATTAGAAATGAAGATTAATATGGCCATGGAATTCTAGTATAAAAAGGTAATAAAATTATCTGAAGATAGGGTAAAAAGGTAATGCTTCTAACTGAACAGTCAAAAATTCATTGAACTGGTGACTTTTCCTTCTGGGAATCAGTATAACAACTAGCAAGGAAGGGCATGTTTGTCCATTCCTTGCATCTATATGTAAAATGCATGGAACAAATGAGGGGAAGAACTATACTATAAAAGGTCACTTGTTTCTTTATTCCTGGGATTGAAATGCATCTTTCCCAAAACTTCCTTGCTTCCAGACAGACAAAAACAAGCAAAAAACAAAAACAAAAGCAAAAAAACCACCATCCTTCAAAAGACCTGGAGGAAATTAATTTTATTCCCTTCATCAAATAGCTGGAAGTGCCATGATTCAGTTCAGTTCAATTTAACCAACATTTATTAGGCCCATTATATGCAAGGCACTGTTCTAGGTGCTGGAGATACAATAAGACAATAGAAAGTAGCTCCCTTCCTCAAGGGTGTTACAACAGTTACAAGGGTAAATAAATACAAAGGAATTTGAGGAAGGAAAGAGTTTGAGGTAAAATAGAGCAGTGCTTCTTAAACTTTTTCCACTCACCACCCCTTTTCACACTAGAAATTTTTACACAACCCCCAGCATTTATGTACATAAAATAGGTATACGTAACCTTTTACTATTGCCAAGTTCTAAATGGGGTCGGGACCCACAGTTCAAGAAGCTCTGTAATAGAGATAGCTTTACTCAAGAAGTGACATCAGAGCTGAAATCTGAAGGAAGACAAAGATTCTGAGAGGTGGAGATTTATGTCAATTTATGGGGGATTGTAGATTTATGGGGGACAGTCTGTTCAAAAGTTCACCAGATAGGCATAATTAGGCATTGTTGTTGGAATATTTAAAAATTAGACAATTTAGTGTGAAATTTGAATTTCTCTACTATTGTCTCTATTAGATCCTTTGACTCTGTGACCTGGAACAAACCTGGGTTCTGAGAGGTGAGCAAATGTCTTATCTTTCTTGGATCTAAGCCTCTACCTCATTTTCTAGCCATATCTAAACTATGTCATGGTGTAATTTAGCATGTGCTACTTAACACAATGTTAATGCTAATAATTTCACATTACCTAAGTCATATGACTTAGGTACTGTGAAATTATTAGCATTATATGAACAAAAAATTAAATTAAATTAAAAATCTGAAAAAAGTGAAAAATGATGCTAGAATAATGGAAAAACAGATAAAACCAAGATGTTGACAGCTCTAGTAGCATATTGTGGGGACCAATTTTTAATTGAGGAGTGTTAGCTAAGTGACTCACCACAATATTGGGGCAAGGAAAGAGACCGGCAGCCTCCCTCAAAACAGAACAGGATTTATTTTAACAAGAATGAGCTTAAAAAAAACCACACAAACAGGATCAGTAGGATGAAGGGAAAGGAAATAAAATGGGGAAAGGGAAATTATACAACCTGAAAAAATACCACCGCCCAGGAATCAGCTGAGAATACACAGCAGCACTCCTATCACCTTCCAGCTTCCAGCTAGAATGGCGAATTCTCCTCCCCAATTCCAGAAAACCCCACACAGCCCCCAGCCAATTGGATGGCCGCTCTGACAGTCACATGACTACCCTCACTAGGCTTCCAATCATTATAATTTTGCCAGGCCCATGTAGGCATCATCGAGTGGTGATGACGTGAGGTGCCAGCACCATGGCAACAGCTACAACCAGTGGGTGGAGCACTGTGTGGTTTGCGGAGCCCCAGGCCAGTGCATGCCAAGGCATAAAAACCTCAAATAACAATTAATTCTTTACAATATGTTAACATATCTTTCAGGTTTTTCCTTCTTTCCTTCACCCTCTGCCAGCTCCCTTTTATGTATTGTCTTGCCCCATTAGAATGAAAGCTACTTGAGGGAAAGGACTTTGTTCTTTGCATTTGTACCCTCAGTGCTTAGTGCAGTGCCTGGCATATAATGGGTGCTTAATAAATGCTTTGTCTGTCTATCAATTCATAGCAATCGATTTTAGAATATGAGACATGATAATTGATAGAGCCAAGTGCCAAAAAGGTACAGCATCTAAGTATACAAACCCATCTCTGAACAGTGACAATAAATAAAATTTCACATAAAATATATTATTAAATGGGAAAGCAATATTTGTCAGACATCTGCTGAGAACATTGGGTTTGTTCCCCTGGCCCATTATTTGTTTCATTTTTTAACATTAAGCTATTTTAAGCTACCTCTAAGCTACTAGTCCACTGATAAAAAACACGAGTAGAACAATTCTATATAAATCCCTTCATCTCAATGAATCACTGGAGAAGACTATGGATAAGAAGATTCATTTTATCCTGTGGTGGAGGTTATATCCCAAATGATTAAGTTTGGGGATAGAGTCCTTTAGGGCATGAAGTTCACCACAGTATAAGCTGTATCCAAGGATTCAATTTAAGGAAAGACCTTTGTTCAGCTTTAAAGAAATAACCTGTACATTCAAATAGTTGGGCAATTCTGGAAAGCTAAATAATGAAATCAGAAGAACATGACCACTATTCAAGAATGGGTATATATGATAAGGGAGATTGATACAAGATGGATCATCACCACATGTGGAAACATTTTCCCTCATGTACAAGTCATTTTTGGAATTGTGAATCCTTTTAAAATTTTATCATCAAGAACAGTATAAAACTAAAACATTTATATTCTCTATTTGTTTTAGTTTTTTATAACAGTCATTTCTCCCCCTTGCTAAAAACAAAACAAAACCCCAAACAAAAAACAAAAACAGAAACCAAAAAACACTGCATTCCCATACCAATGAAAAGCAGGTAAACAAAACCAACCAACCTGGCTACCACACCAGACATTTTGTTTCCCATAGCCTATTGCTTCTCTAACAAGAGGAAGACATATCAGACCATTTGTAAATAACAAATACTTTACAAATGCATCAAAGTGTAGCAAAATAAGTTACAGGACACTACATAAGACATTATATAGCTATTCAGACTATTGTCTTTAGTTCATGCTAACATACATGATAACTGTTGTAAACTTGAACTTTACAAAGTAAATGATATTTCACGTTTTGCTTTTGTGATTATTTTTGTTAACATGGAAAAAATTTAATAATATGTATAATACTAAGTGAGAAATATAGAAAGCAAATCATAATATATGATTTAGGGCCTGGCATAAAGCATTTGAATTTGACATGGTGATGGTCAACCATGGTACTCTGCTTTGCATCCTCAAAGTTCCTTTTGAACATAGACTAATCCTTATATCACCCCATGTTGGAGTGAATTACAATTATCTACCCCTTTTTTTTTTTTTTTGCGGGGCTATGGGGGATTAAGTGACTTGCCCATAGTCATACAGACAGTAAGTGTCAAGTGTCTGAGGCCGGATTTGAACTCAGGTACTCCTGAATCCAGGGACCGGTGCTTTATCCACTGAGTCACCTAGCTGTCCCCAATTATCTCCCCTTTTCATGTAAGGAAGTTGAGTTGCAAAGACTTCAACTTATCTCATTTCCTGAAGAAACTCAGTAAAATAAAGTTAGAGATTTGAGTGGAGTCCCTGCTACCCAGCAGACTAGGAAGTATTACAATGCCAGGATTTTGAAATAATTTTGCATTTCAGTGTAAGGTGGTAACAAAATAGAGGCAGTTGGGTGGAACGGTGCATGGAATGCTGATTTTGGAGTCAGGAAAACCTAAATTCAGATCTGAGCACAGACATTTACTAGCTGTGTAACTCTGGGAAAATTGCTTAACCATTGGCTACCTCAGTTTCTTCATCTGTAGGGTTGTTGTGAGGATCAAAAGATACAACACATGTAAAGTGTTTTGCAAAGCATATACATGCTAGCTGTGGATTATTATTAGTAGTAATAATAATGATAATAAAATATATCTCTACTATGAAGGCATAGCAAACTTTATAGCATAGACAACAGCAAAGGAGATTTATACCAAACTGAAAGTTTTTGTGATCCTATAGAAATACACACTTTGGCTAAACCCAGGTGAAAATGTGTTTGATTTCTTGCATATAAGACTAGTTTTATCAGAGGCCAAACACCTCCCCTGGGACTGATGAAGAGACTCAGGAAGTCATTCTCATTTTCAGACACAATTGCATTCATTTACAGGTCTCCATTTACTCTAGTAACAGATCATCGAGCATTCCTAACAATATTTGGTAGTTCACAGTTCAAGACAACAGTGTGAGCTGAGTGATGGAGTTTACAATATCTACATGGTTATGATTATAAAATTGTGTATGGGCCAAGGAAAGAAAATAACCCAGCAGATTATATTTCAAGGCGCCCATTAGAGGATCAGCAGGAGACACCATCAGTAGCAAAGGAATTCATCAACTTCATAGGCAACCAAGCAATGTTAAAAGCTTTAACTTTACTAGAAATATAACAAGTAATAAAAGCAGACAAGACCTGAAATGGTCTAATGGGCCCAGCACAAATGTGGCAGAAGATTAACAGCTCTAAATTATCAAGCGTGGAAACTTTCCCCAACATTCAATAAGCAGTTTCCTTGAAATTCACTGACATTAGTATGAATAACCCAAGTCTTAGATGAACTGATTTTCCTTTGTCTGTATTCACAAAGCCTCTGTTATCCTATTAACATTAGCACTGGATATTAGGGCTCTCATTTAATGCATACTTATGATCTATTATGAACATTGTCTTCACATCTACTAAATTCATGTGGCTTTCTCTCTAACTAATGGTTAGTCTTGGAGCTCTTGTGGTGTTGTCTCTAAGATTCTGAACAAGCAAAGAAAAAGCCGGGAAGCATGGGGTTGCTGAGGAGCCGGTTGAATACTTTGTGATTTCAGAGTGAATCTCTAAACATTACTCTCAAGAGGACACATTTAAGTTTAAGTTGACTGAAGGATTCCATAAGTCTCACTGATGAGATGTTTGGTGGCAGATTCTGAATTTCGTAACTCTCCTTTCCTACCTCATTCATAAGATCGCAAAATTTCCAGAAGAGAGATGAGTTAGTCCAACTCCCTCTTTTTTGCAGATGGGAAAATTGAGGTTCCGAGAAATAAAAAGGTATGCCTGGGGTCCCACAGGTAGCAGTAGCTGAGACAGGATTCAAACTTAAGACTTGTAATTCCAAATCTGGGACCTTTACCTCTATGTTATGTTCACTTAGCTACATTATGCACCTGTGTATGTGTCCTATCTCTTTTTTGGAATCAGGAAGACTCAGCTTGATAAGTTTAAATTCAGTCTCAGACACTTATTGGATATGTGATCCTAGGCAAGTCAACTCACCTCATTCCTTCAGTTGTAAAATGAGCTAGAGAAGGAAATGGCAAACTACTCCTGTACCCTTGCCAAGAAAACCCCAAAAGAGGTCACAAAGAGTTGGATATGATTGAAACAACTCAACAGCAACAAAACCTGTCTCTCCAATTAGCAGAGACTGTGCCTCACACCTACCTGTGTCCTCAGGGCCCAGAACATAGAAAGTATTAAAATATATATATATATATATTTTTTTTGTGGGGCAATGAGGTTAAGTGACTTGCCAAGGTCACACAGCTAGTAAGTGTCAAGTGTCTGAGGCTGGAATTGAACTCAGAGGTCCTTCTGAATTCAGAGCGGTGCTCTATCCACTGAGCCACCTAGCTGTCCCCTAAAATATATTTTTAATGATAATCAATCAGACTTTTATTTGAGAAAGGTGTGGTACTCAAACACTTATCTAATGACCAAGTGGAGCTTGAAGGAAGGAAAGAAACATTATTTAGTACATTATTTTGTGCTAAGCATTGTCCCAAGTGACTTTGCAAATATTTCATTTGATCCTGCAACAACCCTGTGAGGTAGGTGTATTTTACTATCCCCTTTTACATGTTAAGGGAAACTGAGGCAGACAAAGAATGAGTGACTTGCCCAAGTTCCTGCAACTAGTAAATGTCTGAGGCTGGGTCTTCCTGACTCCAGGCCGTCCACCCTAAGCCATTCACTTTACCACTAAACTGTCCATAGGTGTGGGCCTGTGAAATATTTAAGTCACTATCACATTAACATAAGATTCCTGCTTACCACAGTTGAACAACACCTGGGTAAATATGAAGCTGTCGGGGCAGCTAGGTGGTGCAGTGGATAGCGCACCGGCCTTGGTGTCAGGAGGACCTGAGTTCAAATCTGGCCTCAGACACTTGACACTTACTAGCTGTGTGACCCTGGGCAAGTCACTTAACCCCAATTGCCTCACTAAAAAAATAAATAAAAAAATAAAATATGAAGCTGTCTTCTAAAATGTCAATTTTTAAAATGTGATACATTTTTGTAGTATATTATAAACTTACTGGTATCAAAAGTGACAACAGATATTGTCATTTACATATTCTCAAGAACTTAAGAGTTTAACTTCTTTCTCTTGCAGATGACAAGAGGATGAATCACATAAAGGATACAGGCATGTATGGAAGATAAAATTAACCTAATGCAGAAAAAGGAAAAATAAAACAAACAACACTGCCACAAAAAAGAGTTGTATCATAATGGACCCACCATAACAAAGCCATAAGTGTGACATTGACCCCAAAGCACCCTATTTCAAAATCAAATACATTTGGTGTACTCATGTTCATCAAAAAACTATGTAAAATAGATTTCAACTTATAATTCTTCCAGGAGAATATGCCAAAGATGTTTTGACATATAAGTTGTAAAGAAGTTATCAGCAACTTGTGGTATTTGTCAATCTCTGCTGCCACAACTTCCTTCCCCAGTTTCAAAATCTGTTGCTGGTTCCACACCCCCCACACACACACACACACATTTCCCCAGGGGAATTCAGTTGCTACTTATATTCTACCCACACCTTCCCACTCTAGCATGCCAAAACCTTGATGCCACACTTTTCAATGATTGTCGATTTCTGGATTAAGGGGAAAACATGCATAGATACCAGAAAGAAGACTCAGAAATGATGAAGATTCATCATGTTCAATTTCATTCCCCAAAGAAAGAAAACTGGGATTACTGGGGAACGAGTTGGTCAAAGAAGCCACCTGTAATATATCAAGCTTACAGGCAATCACAGGTCTAAGGCCTATGTCTGCAAAGTAGATGGTGATTGAAAAAAATGTATAAATGGCTCCTGGTCAATCATGAAAATAGAAAATAACTCAGTAGAATCCATCAAAGTAGGTGATGTGTGAAAATGAGAATTTTCCAACTTGGCTCACAAAGGAGAGATTTGAAATGAAAAACTCATGAATGCATGAATGAATGAATGAATGAATGAATAAATGAGTGATGGGAACTGTGCTTGGAGAGTTAATGTCTACCCAGCTTGAGCTCAACAAAGGTCAATTGGAACAAGGCAGCTGTCTCATCTGTTGGCATCTGGGTGGTACAGCCAATAGTGTGGGGTGGGCAGCTGAGATAATCTGCATAATTTAAAGATGGCTGGAATTATTCCCAATGCCCTATACTTAGGAAAGAGAGTAGTTCATGAGGAATATAGCATCAAAAAGCCCTATGTTCAGTTTCTTCAACTGGAATATCATATGCATAATATTTATATTATCACCTCTCATTCCCAGACCTTAAACTCCCATCATAGGTCATATTATATCATAGATTTACAGCAGGAAAGGACCTCAGATGCTATCAAATTCAATCCTTTCACTTTTTAGATTTGTAAATTGAGTCTCAGAGACATTAAGTGACTTACCCAGGGTCACCTAGATCTAGTATATGATTTGAACCCAGGTCTTCCTGACCACAAGTCCAATGCCCTATTATTACAATGTTACTCCTTAAGGAGACTTTTTTGTTTGGTCTTTTTATTGCATGCACAGTGCTTTGCACATATAGGTACTTAATAGATTCTTGTTGGAGTGGATTAGACTGAGAGCATCAGAGACCATAGAGAGTTACAGGGTAGAAAAGAAATGTGTATTACTAAGGTATCTGGATTCCTATTCATGAAAATGTGCAAAGAACAGATTATGGGAAGGAAAAAAGAAATGAAAAACTATGGGCTTGCTGATGAACTCAAGATGTTATAGAAGAGAAACCAAGCAACATAATGCTCCTATTTGAATTAAATATGTGGGAACAGTACATTTGTTTTAATACTGTAAAATGAAAATCAATTCTGATTTCAAATGAAGACAGCCTATTTTATGTATATGGAAAAAATTAAAGACTCTTTAAATGTTTACTTATCTATTTTGGCTTATAAAGGAGGAATAGAATGTAAAATGAGAGCCGTTACATTAAAAATGGGAATAACATATTTTAATGGGAATTTTGCACATGGCACTATAAATCTCAGTCCCTGACACATGTACTGTAATCTACCAACAGGGTTGAAAACTGAGAAGTAAACCAACAAGAAAAAAGAACAATGTCCTTACTAAAGATTATTTTTTTGACAGATTGCAAAATAGGGATGGAAAAAGATGTGTATCTTCAGATTTGTTTCTCAAGAACACATTACATGTTATTTTAGACTTTTCATTTGCTGACACCTACGTGAAAACTCAAATACGCATTGGCATTTCTGGTAGCAGGCATCTCCCCAGATAGAATGCATATCACTTTTTTTTTTTAACTTTTTACTTTCTTCCTAATCTTCAATCATCATGATATGCTTTTGTGTAATGAGTATTCAATCAGGGTTCATCAGCCCTCACTTCTGTAGGATCTGCTAAAAACAGAGAGACTGTTTGCAATCGACCATCCATTCTAATACAGAGCAACCCCCTCTCATACATAAACTACCTCCGGCAGGGTATTAATGCGCTATTCAGGTAACAACAGAGAACACAGGGAAACATCAGCATAATTACATAATGCCATCAGCCTCTGAAGGATACTCCCAGCTGAGGTTACCTATACAGAGAACTTTCTAATATAGCACCTAGGAGGCTCAAGAAAAACTAACTTTTCTGCTGATACAAACCATTAGAAGAGAGGGAAGAGAGAGAGAGAAAGAGAGAGGTGGGGCAATTAAGCAGGGGGATGAAACAACTGCTACTCTGTTTCACTTAACAAGCCTTTATCACTGAATGGGTGTTGCCTCAGACAAACTGAGACCTGAGAAAGATGTTACCTTAAAAGGCCAAGGTTCCCACTGCATCCAGGGCCATCCTCCAGTCATCCTGATCTATATCTTGCCACTGGACCCAGATGGCTTTGGAGGAGAGAGTGAGGCTGGAGCCCTCCCTCACTTAAATTCGATTCACTTGCGAGTCATGACATCACCTCCCAATGTCATGGTCCTATTTGAAAACAAAGGACAAACAACAACTTTCTGTTTCAATGCTGTTTCATTCATCATCACAAAGGTTGATGTCACCAACATGCTGGTCAAATATCTCATTTAAAAATGGAAAAGCGGGGCAGCTAGGTGGCTAAGTGGATAGAGCACCGGCCCTGGAGTCAGGAGTACCTGAGTTCAAATCAGGCCTCATACACTTAACACTTACTAGCTGTAGTGACCCTGGGCAAGTCACTTAACCCCAATTGCCTCACTAAAAAAAAAAAAACAATAAAAATGGAAAAAGTCCCATCAAACCAATGGGGCACTGGAGTCAGTCACTTTCAGATTGTGGTTTTGTTGTTATTTGTTTGGTTTGGTTTGCTTTCTGTCTTGACCATATCAGGTTTTCCTGTTTCCATTGGTGGTGTGGAACTAGAACTGGACATGCAGCAGAGGGCCTAGGCCTGCCAATACTATAAGACCTTAAGCAAGTTACTTTCAGCTCTCTGGGTCTCAGCTCATCTGTAAAAGTAATGGAGACAAGCTGGACAAAATGGTCCCTTCAGCTCAAATTCTATGAATATTTTTTTACCTCACTAGATAATACATATGGCAAATATATTCTCTTGTCAGGATGGTCAGACTATATATAGGCTGATTAATGTGGGGTTCTAGGCCTAATAAAACAAGCAGGCCACACCCACCAATCCTTTCTTTTGGTACTTCTGTTTTGTAGGAGTTTCCATTTCAGTTTAAGGACCTGTTTCCTCCCCCTCTCATCTCCTCTTTTATACCCTCCACCCCTCTTTGTTATCTCCTCTCCTATTTCTTCCACATCTTCAGTTTCTATGACCTCTCCTCCATGGGAGAGTGTAAAGGCAGCAGCAGCAGCACCACCACCACCACCACCTCAAATTTATACAGTCTATTAAGGTTTACAAAGCACTTTTCCAATGTCATCTCATTTTATTCCTCATAACATGTTTGAGGTGTGACATTATTATTCTCATTTTACAGATAAGGAAACTGAGGCTACAGAGGCTAAGTGACTTGTCCATGGTCTCACAATTAGTTGAATGTCTGAAACTGGACTTGAATTCAGGTCTTCTTATCTACGGGCCCATACTCTATTCCCAGTTCCACCTAGTGGCTTACTTAAATATCTTGTTGACTCTAGTTTCATTCAAGGCTCAGCCCAATTGCTAAGAGAATATTGGGGCTTTAGAGAAAATGAGAGAAGTAGTTCTACTCACTTCTCATCCAACTCTTCTGTCATACTCCTGGCACCTCATATCAGATATCTCTCATGTCATAATCATCAGGTCTCACGCTGGATGAGGGAGATTATAATCAGATCCTAAGAAAAGAAGATCCACTACTGACCATTCATTTAATTAACTGCTCTCCCTGGGCAGAGCTTACCTCTTTTGCTGATAGGCAGTTTAAGTGGCAGAGTGCATAGAGAGCTGGACATAGAGTCAGGAAGACCATGTTTCAATGTTTATCCTGATACTCAACCAGTTGTGTGACCCAGGCAAGTCACTTGACCTCTCTGAGCCTCAATTTCCTCTTCTGTAAAAATGGGCATAGTAATTATAGTAGCAACTCTCCCCCTCTCCCCCTGATTGTTGAAGAGATCAAATGAAATAACATATGTGAAGTGTTTGCAGCCTTGAAGTCCTTGCTATATTAATGCCACCATGATTATTATAGTGATAAGAGCTCTGAGTCCTCCTTGCCTTTGTGATAGTGACGGGGACAATGAGTCAAATATTTTGCTGCCAAATATTCAGAGTTGGGAACATCCAGCTAATTTCTGCTGACATAGGAAGAGCAATAATTTAGACATAGGCAGGGTAATAATTCTGTAAACTTTCAGTTTGTAAAACCTTAGAGATGATAAGAAGCTATGCAGACAAATGGCTGTTTTCCAGTAGATTAAGCACTTCTAGAAATCTCTTACTCATACTATTAAGCAAAACCAAGCTAAAATTACGTACAGAATTAGAAAATGCACCAAGTAGCCATATAAATCAACTGTAGTCTATGAATTACAGCTGCAGCTTGCCTGAACACCAACAGTAATTTGTGGAGAAATAGATAAAAACCTAATTGTTAACCTTCTAAGAGAAGATCTATACCTTGTAAATCATGAAGAGAGATATGACTCTGGGATATTTTATATTGTGTAGTAATGGCTAAATGGTAAATTTCAGAGTTTGTCAGATTAATTGAAGAGACCCATAAAATACCACTAAAATCCAGTTAAAAATAATTATTAGATGGCTAAAACTTTTCTGAAACAGATATTACAAATATAAAGCATTTGTTCTGGCAGGTTATAAATTTCTGTCCTTTAAAAATAAGGAACAGAATATGAAACAGATTAGTGAATAAGGCCAAGAATAACTTTTCCTAAAATTAAGTGGTTTGTGTGTGCGTGGTTCAGCTAGACACATCATTCCCCATATGAGACAAATAATTTGGGGGCATGACTTATGGAGAGACATTTCCAAATGTGAGTTATGGAGAGCTTGTGTTCATTTTTTTTCCCCTGAGAAACTTCCAATTTATTGCCAAGGAAGAAACTCAATCACAATTAAATTAGTGATTTACAAATAAAATAAGAAAATATGGACAGATGATCCTTTAAAGGATGATGGGTTAGATGAACTTGACAAACATGCCACTGTGTTACCAGGTTAACCAACCAGGATTTCTTACAGGGCAAACTGAGACTTTTGTGGAATTTTGGAGGGACTGTAGAATTCTCTAGGCTGATATAATCATGAGTTCTTGGAACTTTCATTATTCCCACCCTTAGTGTATGGTTTGGTTTTTGGAGAATACCAAGGCAGTGAATACAGATCGGTTCTTGGGGGGTGGATGGAAGTGGCACAGGGTAAGGTTGTATCTGATCTTGAATAGAAATTGGATTAGAGTTTTATCTAGAATTCCCAAATCCAACTAGAGTCTATTCTCAACCAGTTACTAAACTGATTCCCCAAAGTTCTGGAGCAAGCATGATAGAAGAGAAGGCTGATATTTCCAGGGTAATGCCAATTATTGAGCTGTTATTGAGTTGAATGAGCTGTTCTCTATAAGCAAAGGCATGTGAGATTTAAAATTGGATATTAGATCATAAATCTCCCCTACTTAACCTTTCCCTTAATTTATCTCCCAAACTAGTAAATGGAAGAAGCTTTTGGTTTTCTAGATAGACCTTTTTATTTATAGTTATGATAGTCACAAGGTGATGTTGATTAGAAGGATAGGAAAGTAGAAACACAATACAAATCGTCTTAAGTCTAAGCTTAGTCTATATTCCTTATAAAAACTCACCAAACCGAAAAGGCCCACCTTTGGAGAGAGAGAGTCTGTGCCGCGCCGTCAGGAGTCCCGCCAAGCAGGCAAAAGGGCCTACTCTCGTTCTCTCCACCCTGGAAGGTCAAAAACCCGGCAGGCAGTCTGACATGCGCAGCAGGCGGACTGTTCATCTCCTCCCCAAAAGGGTGGTCCTTGAAAAACTGGCGTCTTTCAGTTATCCTAACCGACTGTTAAAAACTTTCATATTTTACCACAGGCAGCATGGAGAAAGGAGACCATATCATTCAGTTGATGGAATTGATCTTTCACAAATATCATAAGGGAGTCATGCCACAACAGCATTCAATATTGTCAATCATTTATTCAATAAATATTTATTGGAAGGCTACTCTATATAGGACATTGTCCTAGGTCCTTTGAGGAAAATGGAGACAAAGAAAAGTTTCTTCACTTTAGGAGGGAAAATAAAATACCTATACAAATATCTATAATGTGACACAACCATTCTTAAGTGGCACAAGGGTGGATATACTCTATGTATTCTTTTGTTTGTTTTTTTGTGGGGCAATGAGGGTTAAGTGACTTGCCCAGGGTCACATAGCAAGTAAGTGCCCAGTGTCTGAGCTGGATTTGAACTCAGGTCGTACTGGAATCAGGGCTGGTGTTTTATCCACTGTGCCACCTAGCTGCCCTCTATGTATTCTTAATAATCAAATAAGTTGAGGTTCAGTCATTCAGGCACGTCAGACTCTTCATGACCCATTTAGCCTACCAGGCCCTTCTATCCTCCATTATCTCCTGAACTCTGTCCAAGCTTGTATTTATTGCTTCCATGACACTATCTATCCTTCTCATCTTCTGCTATCTTTCTTTCCTTTTGCCTTCAGTCTTTCCCAGCATCAGGGGCTTTTCCAATGAATCCCATCTTCTCAGTATGTGGCCAAAGTATTTACGTTTCAGCTTCAGTATTTGACCTTCCTGAGAATAGTCTTAATTAATATAAGTATTGACTGATTTGATCTCCTAGCTGTCTAAGGGATTCTCAAAAGTTTCTTCTAGCACAAAATTAGAAGCATTAATTCTGTTGTATATAATTTAAATGAATAAGGTGACAATACACAGCCTTGTCATACTTCTTTTCCCATATTAAGCCAATCTGTTGTTCCATGTTCAGTTTTAACCGTTTCTTCTTGGCTGACATACAAGTTCCTCAAGAGACAAGTAAGATGATCTAGTACTCCCATCTCTTTGAGGACTTGAGACATTTTGTCATGATTTGCACAATGACTTTAGTGTACTCCAAGAAGCAGAATTAAATGATTTTTTTTCTCTAGCTCCCTTGCTTTCTCCATCATCCAGCAAATGTTGGCAATTTGATCTCTAGTTACTTTGCCTCTTCAAAAACCAGTCTGTTCTTCTTTCTCCAGTGGGTCACATTTTGTCAGAACCCTCCACTATGACCTCCCCATCTTGCGTAACCCAGAACAGCATAGCTCATAGTTTCATTGAGGTATTCAAGCCCTTCTATCATGACAAGGCTGTGATATAGGAGAGGGTAATCAAATATAATTAAATCTCAAATAGAATATAATCAAATATATGTATATGCATGTATAAGTTACTTTAACACAGTTTGCATAGTAAACATTATAACAATGCTTATTCCCTTCCCCTTTTACAAATGAGGAAATTGAGACTCAGAGAGGGTAAATGAACTTGCCCATGGGTGCATGGCTCATAATAAGTGTCAGAGATGGAATTTTGAATCAAGATCTTTCTGACTTCAAATCTGGCATACTATGGGAGTTAAGAGAAAAAAAGAGATAATTTCCAACTGGGGATATCAGGAAAAGTTTCAAAAAGGAAGTGACCTATGATTTGAGCATTTAAGGATGGATAGGATGTCCATAGTCAGAGACAGTACATATTCCATATGGAGATTATATCATGGGACAAAGATAAGGAGGTAGACAAGTATGGACCTTGTTTGGGGCAAGTATTCTATCTAATTTGGCTAGAATGAAGAGTTTGAGTAAGGTGAAGTGGAAGATAAGACTAAAAAATTAGAATGGAGCCAGCCTCTGGAAGGGTTTAAATGCTGGTATTTGGTAGACAATAGGGAAGCCTTGAAGATTTTTGATTGGAGACATGGGATGATATCTTCATTCCAGTTTACCAAAACAGGGCATTCTTTTTGAATCTAAACTACCAAATTCTAACTCCATATTTAGAGTTTCCCGAAGTTAATTTTTTTTTAATTTTATGATGACACAAAGAAATATACATCTGCTGTGAATCTCTAATACCCTGAGCTGAAAGAATATTATTGGCACTGATTTCATACTCAGAATTGGTGATCATAGTATCAGAAAATCTCAGAGTTGGAAGGAATCTTACAGGCCATCTAGGCTGTCCTTTGGAAGAACAAGAATAATCCTTTTGCAACATATGGGACAAAGGGCCCCATTGATATGAATGGTTTATCTTACCATACTCTCTAGGACAATTGTTTCTCATTTTATTCCCCTAAGATATTGGAATCAGGTTGATAAATTAAATGAAACCATTCTGGATCAGTAATATATTGCTGATGAGTTTATCCACTTTCTTCCAGAACCTATTTATATTTGGCTATAATGCTTTTTAAAGGATGTCAACCTATGTGCCATATAAGGTAATATTTACTTTTACCATATTGATTAGAATTGGACCACATTCCTCACCCTTAACTCCGCCCCCCCCAAAAATCTGGCTTTTATACACACTATAAATATGTTTTTTAATTAACTTTTGTTAGAAGAAATTATTCCCATTTCAAGCAGAAAAGTAAAGTTGGTGAATCAGCTCAGCAATAGGATGGAGAAGAGTAGTTCTTGGATCTACCTAACATGCTTCAAAGATGATCAGGAACAAGATAGTGAATGATGGTCATAGATTTAGAGCCAGAACCTTAGATAGAACTTATTGGATTCTATGATTTGACATATCTTCTCAGTCTCACTAGACATTACTTCTTCCCCAATACCCAAACTCTTTGATTCAACCAAATTGACTTGTTCTCTGTTCCTCACATGTGATACTTCAACTCCTATGTTTGTGCCCTCCCCTTATACCCAATTTGGGGCAACTAGGTATTGCAGTAGATAGAACATTCGTCCTGTAGTCAAGAGGACCCAAGTTCAAATCCACTCAGATACTTCACACTTACTAGCTTTGTATCCCTGGGCAAGTCTCTTAACTCCGATTGCCTCAAACATCTGGGACCATCTCTAGTTATTCTGATGTATAACTTTCCATGGGACACAGATGGCTCTGGATAAGAAAGTGAGAATGGTAACTTTGCACAGCCCTCCCTCACTTAAATCCAATTCACTGCAAGTCATGATATCATCCCAATGTCATGGTCCTCTATGAGAATGAAGGACAAACAATATTACTCAACTTACTACCTACCTCATAGAATCTCTTTTCCTTCAAGACAGAGCTCTAGCACGACCTTTTACATGAAACCTTTTCAAATTCCCCATTTGCTAGTGCCCTCACTCCCAAACAACTTTACATTTAATGACTTTGTATTTATTCGTATCTATCTTCTTTTTTATTTATTCTGATATACATATATATATATGTACCTGTTGTCTTCCTTATTCCAATGTAAGCTCCTTACAAGGAGGAATTGTTTTATTGTCTTTATATCTGCAATGCTTAGCATCCTGCCTTAGGCACAGTCCCTTACTAGGCAGTTAATAAATGTTTGTTGATTGATTGATCATCATAGACTAGCCTGATTACCAGGAGATGTAGTGCTGCCCAGTACTCCATAGGAAAAAAAAAATGTGAGATCTGGAATAAGCATCCTGGCTCTGCCACTTGCTACTTGTAAATTTAGACAAGTCACTCAACCTCTCCTAGCTTCAGGGTTTTTGTCTGTAAATTAGAAAGATAGATTAGATTATCTATAAAATACCTCTTCCAACTCCATGTTTTTGATCCTGGGATTAGCCTCCAACCAACAGTATGATACCAAATATAGCCACAGCCTTCCAGATATCTGGGGGAAAGGAATGCAAAAAGAATACCCATACCCATAGATCCCTCCATTGGTCGCCTTCCCAGAAATTGGCATATTCATGGAAACCCATGGAAATACACTAATATTGGGGACGTTCCTAAGGTATCCTTAGAAAGCAGGCAAGCCTATCCTGAACTCCAGAGGCCTGCTGGGTTTTGAATTGTCTTAAAAAGGAATTGAAATTGGCAACAAGTCTCTATGATATTGCTCAGACTCATGATGCTGTTGGAAGAAATCCTCTCTTTTTTAAATCCCTTGTCATACTCCAACACTATGTTCTCATGTGACAGCATAAGAGCTCAGTTGTGGGTGTCTAAGCTCTGTCCCTATCCATGGGCTAATGTAGCTCATATCTTGCCTTTCCAGAGAGCTAATACTATCACCCTTCTTTTTTTTTTTTTTTTAGTGAAGCAATTGGGGTTAAGTGACTTGCCCAGGGTCACACAGCTAGTAGGTGTTAAATGTCTGAGGCTGGATTTGAACTCAGGTACTCCTGACTCCAGGACCGGTACTCTATCCACTGTGCCACCTAGCTGCCCCCCTATCACCCTTCTTAAAAAAATGATTCTTCCCCTGACCCCTACCAGGAAGATAGTCAAGGCTTTCTTGAATATCCTTAGTAGAATTCCTTCTCCATGGAGGAAGTATTAATATACTCTATAATTTCCAGGAATAACTCTCTGGATTATACCCTTTCCAATGAATCAAATAATACTACTATTCACACTTTTTTTTTTTTTGGCAATCTAGGATCCCCCATACCATACCTCATATCTACCTCTCAAGTTCATCTTCATGGGGAAAAATTCATTCACCCAGATAGAGTAGAAATAGCTCAGGAGTTAGTCGGAGGACATGGGTTCAAATCCTGGCTCTGCTACTTTCTACCTGTGTGACTACTTTATTTCTCTGGAATTCATTTTCCTCACCAGTAATCAGAGAAGGTTGGGCTAGATGATCTTTAAGCTGTCTTCTGGCATTAAATCTGTGATCATAGGATCATGAACATTTTAAAAAGGATACACTGGATTGAAATAAGAAACAGTAAAGACTATTTAAATTATGTGAGTCTGAGATAACACCGGCTCAAATGTCAACAAGTTCAGTTGTCAAATTCCATGATAGCAAATCATATCATCACAGTACTCAGAATAGGAATAGACTTCGTAAATTACCTAGTCTGAAAGGTACCTGATGAATAAACCTGGCTAAAATATCCCCAGCAAGCACTTGTCAGACTTTGCTTGAAGGTCTCTGGAGAAGGGGAATCTATTGCCTTCTAAGGCATCCCATTCCACTTTGGGGCAGCTCAAATCATTATACAGTTTAGATTTCTACAACTTCCACACATTGCTTCTGGTCCTACTATTTGGGCCAGGCAGAGAAAGTTTAATCCCTCTACCATACAAGGGTCCTTCACACACTTGAAAATATTTATCCTGAATATCTGAATATCCAGCCCTTCCTCCCTTAAATCCAATTCACTGCAAGTCATGACATCACCTCCCCTATGTCATGGTCCTCTTCAAGCATGAAGGACAAACAACAATTCTGAATATAAGACATTCAAAGCCCAGGATAAACTGTGCACTAGGAAATGATTGTGATTCAGTTCACTCAGCTCCCCAGGTTCAAACAAAATCTAAAGGGATTTCTGAACTCTTTTGTTTTTCCCAGCAATTGTCCTTAACTGTGTGCCCACCTAAATGTCTGGTGTGGTGGCGTAGATTCCCCATTGTGGGTGTTTTCTCCCCATCTCTAGCAAGGTCACACCCAAAACATTTCTACCAGACACATACATGGGGAGAATTTATAGAATGCTGAAAAGGTGATCTTCCAAGGGCAAAGGTAATTATATTG
The DNA here is from genome assembly GCF_019393635.1 of Dromiciops gliroides. Classification (NCBI taxonomy): domain Eukaryota; kingdom Metazoa; phylum Chordata; class Mammalia; order Microbiotheria; family Microbiotheriidae; genus Dromiciops; species Dromiciops gliroides. The sequence goes on along the minus strand of NC_057863.1, from coordinate 85,621,809 downwards.
CTTTTTTAGTCATTGGAAGGAACTGGACATAGCACCATTCCAAGTGTGTTGATTAATAAAATAAATATTGCTTACTGTCCACATGTCCATTGGCTTGTGGATAGTAGGCGATGGGTGTAGTAACAACTAAACTTTTTTGAAACCCTTTCCAGAACTTGTTGGTGAAATCTGGGTCTCTATTTTAAACACCTGGTCACTTGGCTTTCAGCTCTTACCCTCTAATACCAATACCACCAAGCCAAGTTCCATATAGCATAGTGCCTCATACTTAGTTTGCATTTAATAAATGTCTGTTGACCTGAACAAGTTGCAAGGGAAATCTATGCAGGTGGACATTTTATTTTTTTAATATCACACAATTTTGGGAGAGATAGCTTGGGAAATGGGATGAGTTGACCAATGGTCTATAATCATGCATGACAGTGGTGGTTTTCTTCTGAGAAGGGGATAAATCTTTAATGAATGGTAATTCCACTCAATATAACAAATAAGGAGGCATGAGCAGTGATTTTGGAAAAATTCTTTCCCTCAAGATAATTTTGTCCTGAATTCAGCCACAGCCTCAGATGCACAGTGAGACATCTTGTGCCCAGTTAGACCACCAGTAATCCTGCCATATTTCATTAATGCCCTCTTTAATCAAAGGGACTTTTCAAAGGGGAATGACTTCTCCTTATCTTGAAGTTCCTTCTAAATGCCTAATCCTTTACAAAAGTGGAGGTTGCATTTTGAAAGGCAATTCAGATTGACCCAGAAAGGCTATTATCCCTTCCCCCAGGATGATAGAAGCTGATACAATCACTGTCAGGTTCAGAGGGCAGATTAATCTTCATCCATTTGCAAACCAAGGAAAACAGCCACCAATAACATGGATAAGCATAACATAGATGATACACTGATGGACTTGTAATCAGAAAGATCCAGCTTTAAATTCTTCCTCTACTTCTTACTACCTGGTCTTAAGCTTTCTAAGCCTCATTTAACTTATCTATACAATGGGAATCTTAATACCTAGACACCCTTCCTTGAAAGGTTGTTGCGAAATTCAAATATTGTATATCAAGTGCAAAGTTAAGTTAAAACTACTATATAAATGTCAGTGATGATGATGATGTCAGTCAAGTAGCATTTATTAAGCATCTACTATGTGCCAGATACTGCAGTAAGTAGTAGGATAACAAGGAAAGTCCCTTGCCATCAATGAGTCACACGCAAACACGTATATAGAAATAAGATATCCATGAGACAAATTGGAGGTAATCCCTGAGGGAAGGGTGCTCAGGAGGTGGCTTACTGAATCAATGACCTGATTTGTGCCTGGTGCTTCAGGGAGAAAGGAGAGATAGACAGAGACAGAGACAGAGACAGAGACAGAGACAGAGAGACAGAGAGAAGAAGAAGAAGAAGAAGAAGAAGAAGAAGAAGAAGAAGAAGAAGAAGAACAAGAAGAAGAAGAAGAAGAAGAAGAAGAAGAAGAAGAAGAAGCTATCTGAAAGTGGAATGGGCTGTCTCAAAAGGTGGTGGGTTTCCATCTTTGGAAATTTTCAAGCAGAAGCTCAATAAACACTAGACTATGTAGTGAGGAAGATTAATTTTGGGTACGAGTTGGACTAAATGGCTACCAGAGTCCCTTGGAACTCTCAAATTCTGTGATTCTGTGACATAATTTCAAACTCATCAAATTCATTTCCCACATTTTGTGCATTGACATATAAACATCTGAGCCTATACATTTTATTACTGCTTTCCTTTCTAGTTATTTTCTCTTGTGAATAACTCATTTACTGTTATTTTTCCCCCTCTAGGTTATATCTGGATTGTCTATCCTGGTGTGTGTGTGTGTCGGGGGGAGGTGTCTAATCATAAAGTCAGTTTAGTTTTCAACATCTATCAGGCATGCTAGCTTTCATTATTCCCAGTTTAACAATTTTTTAGTAGCACTTCCTACCCCACTCCCCTGCTCTTCAAATTTCAATATTCCTTTCTTTAGATTGGCAAGATTCAAGTTAAAGAAATGCTTCCCATTCAAAATGGCATTGTTAAAATGAGCAGAGAAAGAATTGTCTCCCTTTCCCTCCTGAGAAACGGAATTTCTATGTGATTTTAAAACTTTACAGGCCTTCTTAGAGAATGTTAGTGTAATAGGGGACTAGAAATAATGAAGTATGGTCTTAGAATGACATTATTATTTAAGGAAGAAATGTATTCAGATACTCAAACAGCTCTGTCAGGTCACCAATGAGTATTTCCCTTCTAATGGTACACTTGGCAACCCATTCATGAAGGTCTCTCCTATGTGACTCTAGTTCATATCCTCCCATATTTCATCATAGGAGGGCTCAAGCAAAGTAATGGGGAACTCCGTGGTCCAGTGTTAGACCTGCAAACATTAGTCTCACCACTCACTAATATCATTATTAATTCTGTAGAGGAGTCACTCTTCGTGAAATGACTGCAGGTTTTACCCTTTCCTAAGTCACATTCTCTGAGCACAACTCCCAGGGTATTTTCCTTTCAAGCCAGGCAGAATTCTTTCCATAAATGAATTTACAGACAGGTTTTGCTGGGGGCAGTTATCTCTTCTCCATGCCTTAGGAGAATGACTAAATGACTTCTAAAACTGCAACAGTTTTTGGCTCATGTGTTTGATATCTGAATTCAGAAAGCAATTAAAAATAGGATCACTGTGACAAAATCAGTGAATATAAAGATACAGACGTAGAGTTGGCAAATTTTGCACCTTGGATAAAGTTGATTATCTGCTTACAGATGATTGGGAATTTAAAATATTTCTAGTAAAGTCAGTTATATTTAAACAATTAAATGGATTTTTAAAATTGTGTTATATTTTAAATCTAAACTGCTTTTGGCATTTAAAAAACCTATTGTGGCATATAAAGACATTTAATTGCTTATGTTAAAATGGAAAGACACAATGCAACAGAGTTTAGAGCTTTTGATTATGTGCTAGTTGACACAACACATTTATGTAACTTTGGGGGGAAAGTTTCATAATATTTCATAACCGGCCAAAAATGTATTAGCAGTTTAATCATGAAGACTTCCTAGAAGACTTTCTATACCTTTTCTTAGGAAGAGGGAGAAAAAAAATTCTATTCAAGGTTTTTAGTGTTTAGTCAATCTTGAAGAGTCTATTAAATATCAAAGAGATGCTTGGCTTCAATTTTCAGGCTCTGTATTTCTGATTCCACAGCTAAAAGAGCAATATTTGAAAATGAAAGTGAGTGATAACAAGGCCCAATCAGTCCTATTGTCATCCTGCAAATCTGTGTTAGCAGAGTCAAGTCCTTACCTCTCTCTGAAAGTGGGAAGTTCATGAATATCAATGAATAAGAGATTGTTGAGGTCAATTAGATTTGAGCAAAGAGAAGGCATTCATAGACAAATGCAATGAGTTATGGAGAGTTTATAGTAAGGACCTCAGGTGTAAGGAAAAAAGCTAGAAAAAGGTAATTAAATAAATTCTCCATTACTCATGCATGTGATTAAAAAAAATTAACCAGTTTGTGTAGATGTTTGCTTAATTGTTGGAATTTTTCAAATAATTTTATGCATTGGAGCAAGAATAATAAACTTATCTCTTCCTTCAGAGCTTTAACATGAAGCAAACTATGTCAATAAAAGTAAAATATATAAAAGTATTAAATGTAAAACACTAAAGATAGCATAATAGTGCAGCACTGTTTTCTGATATTTTTAATAATATGCTTTGGATTTGATATTAAAGAGCTCTTGTATTAAGACCTAAACCACGTTATTAATCTGCATCATGTAGTCATCAATGTTTCCCCGAGTGAATACAAGTTTATTTCTATTTTTTTTTATTGTTAACAGAAAACTAGATGTCAGAAGCAAGACTTGAAGACATCGGACATGCTCCATGGCAGACTTTCTGTCTGCTACACCATCTCTGAATTATCATAGATTGAATTGGGATGATCTTTAATGGTCTCAAAGAATTCTAGATGCTTGAGAAACCATTTATAAATTATAATAATATGTCGCTATAATAGTCTATAAAATCATAGAATCACGTATTCACAGGGCTGCAGAGGACATAAGGAGGTGATCTAGTTCATTTTTTGTTGTATTTGTATATACATGTTCATATATTCCATACATGCATTTATCTGATTTATACGTTCCTTTCATTCCAACCACCACCGCCCTGTGCCTGGCTCTCATCACCTCGTGCCTGCCTTATTGCAACAACCTTCTAAGTGGTATCCAAAACTCAAGTCACTCCTTGCTCCATTCTAGTTTATATGCAGCAGCTGCTGGAATAATCTTCATCAAATACCATTTTCATGATTTCACTTCTATGATCAAGAATCTACAGGGGATCTCTCTTGCCTTTTGTATCAGATCCAAATTCCTCAATTTAGCATTCAGAGCGATTTACTAATTGGCCCACCTTTAGCTTCATCTCTTGTGATGCCCTGACATGGCTTATCTCTCCTAATCAAGGATTCCTGACAAACACCTTGTTCTTTTCCACCTTTGTTCCATGACTACACCTCCCTTCCCCCTCTCCTTTCAGCACCATCTGGAATATCTTTCTCCTCTTTGATAATACATATGCATCATCTTCTTTAAGGTTTAGCTCAAAACTTCTCCATATGAAGCCTTGCTTAATAAACCCTGTTCTACTCAGCTTTTCATAATTCTCCTATGCTTAGGAATTCCAATTGTAACTTGTCATTTTGGATGATTATCCTTACAGCCACTATCATAGAGTTTAACATATAATTATGCTCTGTTTCTGTTTCTTTTTTCGTTTTATTCTTTCTATTTCTTTTTATTTATTTATTTATATTAATTTTATCTCCCCAACTATATTATAAGTTTGTTAATGGTAGGGACGAGGCTTGGTACTTCTGTATATTCTCTGTAATACCATACCATAATACTGGGCACAAAGATTGCATTAAGAAATAATGATTGAGGGGCAGCTAGGTGGCGCAGTGGATAAAGCACCGGCCCTGGATTCAGGGGGACCTAAGTTCAAATGTGGCTTCGGGCACTTGACACTTACTAGCTGTGTGACCCTGGGAAAGTCACTTAACCCTCATTGCCCCGCCCCCCCCCAAAAGAAAGAATGATTGATTGAGTCATCATTTTCTCCATCTTGTTGCATGAATCTATTTTGTTTCCCTAGCCATCGTGAAAGCAGCTGGATTTCCCATTTTCCACTAATTACCTGTATAACCCTGGGCAAGTATTTCAAATATTAAATCTTCTGTTTGACTTTTAAGGCCCTTCATATCTTCTTCTTACTCTTGTAGTTTTCATGCTCCTCCACAAACTCTGAGTTCCAGTAGCATATAACACTCTTGTCTCCCAGCTCCAAACATTTTTTTTTACTGCCTGTACCCCATCTTGAAATGCTCTCCCTCATTACCTCCATCCCTTAGCTTCCCTAGCTTTCCAACTTATGCAAGAATTCTTCTTTGGTGTTCATTTATCTTAGTACTTTCTGAGAATACTTCCAATCTATCCTGAATATATCCAGTTTGTTGAAAATAGTTGTTCATAGTAGTTTGTGTGTTGTCTCCCCCATCAGACTGTGGTTCCTTTAAAGGAGTGACAGTCTTTTGATTTTATTTTGCTTTTGCCTTTCTTTGTATCACTGGGGCTTAGCACAGTGCCTGATACTTAATAGATGCTTGTTGATCAGCTGAATGAAACTTCTATGGGACTCATTTACTTAATCTGTAAAATTAGAAGGCTCATCTAGATTACTCAAAGGTCTCTTCAAATTTTATATCTGTTGACCTATGGCAGGAAAGCTTTCTTCTATTGCTTTTGTAATAAGGAACTGTCCTTAAATTGGACACTGAGAACTGCGAGCATTGATCTAGGAGGCAAACAAAAAATTGAATTAAGCACACTGGAATTATGACATCAGTTATTATTAACATCAGTTAAATAGATAGCCATCACTTATATCTCAGATTTGAAGGAAGAGAGACACAGTCATACTCATCATAGTATGCTATGAATAGCATACTAACCCCCACTGGGTCCAAGTCTTATCTGGCTCTGAATAATTAAGCCACATAGATAACTATGACCAAGTAATCAGTTTTTTCTAGATATAGACTGATTCTGAATGAGGCAATTAAATCTTGTATGAACATTATACTAATGTAGAAAAAGGCAGCTAGAGTTTTTGACAAATGTACCAAACTAGGATAAGCAGACCCCCAGTATCTTTTTTAAAAATTATTTTTTTAAGTGGGGCAATGAGGGTTAAGTGACTTGCCCAGGGTCACACAGCTAGTAAGTGTCAAGAGTCTGAGGCTAGATTCTGACCTCAGGTCCTCCTGAATCCAGAGCCAGTGCTTTATCCATTGTGCCACCTAGCTGCCCCCAGACCCCTAGTATCTTTAAATGAACTAATTGGTGGAATTCTGTTGGTCCTAAGGACTGGATTCATGGATTCTTGTGAGTCTAGTTATATGCCTCTTCATCTTTCTTATTTGAGGGAAGGACCTTGGTCTCATCAGCCTACAGTAAATGGTGTGCTGAAATAGTCCCTGTAGAAAAAAAGGTGATTGTGTTTAAAGGAGACAAGCTGAGACAGGGAAATAGAATTATCTATTCTTAAAGCATAAATCTAGAATCTTTAAGTTTTTTTTAAAAGTGTGTTAAATCTGTGGGAGTAATTTTTAAATGTATATTACAAAGCCATGAAAGAGATACTCTAAGAAAATGAGGTCCAGGCAGGGTAAGGGCTGAAAACTACTATCTGTATTGAGTTATAGGTGACTAATGTCCACTCAAAGAAAGCAGTTAAAGGAAGAAAGAGGCAAAGATTGGAAAGAGTAGATTAAAAAGAAAAGAGACAAGAGAGCAAAGGGGGAAAAAATACGGTAGTGGATTCAAGATGTCATATGCAACAAGGAGTGACTACCAACAGCATGCAAGTGCCAGTGATAAGAAAATGTAGAGGAAAAAAAAACTGGTAGGAAGGTGGAATTTTCTATTGTCAACCCTTTCCAACCCCATCTTGAATCCTATTCCCATTGCCCTCTCACCAGAAGAGCAGAATAATGTAGAGACTGTGTGATTTGACCATGTGGTAGAGTTTTATTTGCAATTCTATAGCTAGCCTAATGAGACAGGGGGTTAATGCATGTTTAAGCTTAATTGAACTTTTTCATAATCAGAGATGGGATATCACATCCCTTCATCTGCACATAACCTATTCCTACATATGTGTATTCATGTTTTATATCTATCTACCTAATGTATATTCACATATACATATATACATATACAAAGGAGTTATATGGATGTTGTACAAGGAAGTAGGTTATTTTTATATATGCATATATATGATTTACATATATTAAAAATTATCTTGTAAGAATACACTTATCTGGGGGCAGCTAGGTAGCTGAGTGGATAAAGCACTGGCCCTGGATTCAGGAGTATTTGAGTTCAAATCCAGCCTCAGACACTTGACACTTACTAGCTGTGTGACCCTGGGCAAGTCACTTAACCCCCATTGCCCTGCCCAAAAAAACAAAAAAGAGAATACACTTAACTATTAAACATATTGTTTATTTTCTCTTACTCCATAAAGTTCTAACCTTGCCTTGTTTTAGGCAGCTAGTTGGCATAATGGATAGTCTCCAGAGAAGGAATTCTTACTGTAATGTTTGGAATGATGCCACCTGCTGGAAACTTACTGTAGAAAAGCTCTGCCATGAGGTGAAGGTCTCTGAGGGCAAGACCATGTGGCTTTTCTTTGGTGTCAGGAAGTGACATTTGCTTGTGGGAGGAAGAAGGGGGAGCCTGGCGCTCTGACTTTCTCTCTTTCCTGTGGACTCCAGCAGAGAACCTAGCTAGGAATGCTCTCTCCCTTTAATGGATAGATGAAACTAGGCCTTTCTCTTTCTCTTCACCAAATTCTTATTCTCCTTAATAAACAGTTAAAAGTCTAACTCTTGCTAAAGCTTATAATTTATCGGCGACCACTCATTAGATTTTAGACAGACTAGCTATAGGAAGTGGTAGTGGAAGAAAGAGGGACTTAGGATCAGGAAGACCTGAGTTCAAAATCTACTTCCATCAGTGTGTACCCTGGGACAATCACTTAACCTTGCTCAATCCCAGTTTCTCCATCTGTAAAAGGGGGAACAATAATACTACCTACTTAACAGGGTCTCTGTGGGGAATCAAATGTGTCAGTATATATAATGCATTCTGGAAACCTTCAAGTGCTATATACATGCTAGCTCTCATTATTTTAACATAGTAGTAACTCTGGGTTCTTGATAGCACTATGCCAGCACAGTGGAAGTTCTAGACACTCCAGCCATGATGGAATAGCTTTAACCTCCTAATCAGCAGTAACCCACTGGTCATTTGGAGTTGATTTCTTTTTTTGCAAGGAAATGAAGCAAAATTCAAGAGTCCTCAGTCCTCTGTGGTGGTCTTCTTCTTGTGCAAGCACAGTGGCAAATTAATGGGGAAAGGGGTGAGAGTAGTGGGAATCATACAGCTTTTAGACCATCTACAAACAATAGCTTATTGCTGCTTCAAATGTGAGGTGCAGTGACCAAGGAATGGACATACTTCTGGAGAAGATAAACCATAATAGTCTGGTCATTCCATTAGACAAACAAAGCAGGGGGTTTTTTGGATGATGCACAAGTTTGCTTTGGAGAAGCAAATGGAGGTGTGGGCAGAGTTAGTTTGATTTTTCATCCAAAGGCAACAGTAAATGCAATTCATTGAATAGGGATCATCTCATCTTGTAGTGTTCGTGATAAGCATTCGTTAAGACATCACCATGAAGATAATTGCTGCTTATCTTCTAATATCTGTTGGAAAGGGTGAGAGTAACAAAAGTCTATGAACTCAATAAGAGCTGCCAAAATAAATCAACATATACTTTAATCCTCAGTGACTTTAATGCAAATATGGTACAAGTGGGGGACCATTAAAGCCATGTTCAAAAATATAATTTTTGAGTAAAAAACAAGGAAAGCACAGGCTTGTGACTTTATGCTTATCTATCATGAATATTCACATTAAGAAAAGCACAAGGAGACATTGGACTTGGCAAGTTTGCAGAAATCTTGATAAGAGACCAATTTAAGCTAGATTATGAGGAGAGCATTTAAGGATAAAATTGGACAGACAATAACAAATGGGGGTGGTGGTGACAGTGATGGCAGAGATCCATTGCCATGTAGAGTCATGAAGATAGGAGATGGAGTGTCATGTATGAGGAATGAAAAGAAGACCCATTGGCTGGGTTGCACAGCGGGAGAATGGTAGATAATATTTAATTAGGCTGGAAAGATGTTGGGGAAAGGTTGAGAAGGACCGTAAAAATGAAATTGAAGAACATAAAATTGTATCCTAGAGTCAATGGAAGGCAATAGAGGCATTGAGGTTGAGTCACATGGCCATATCTGCATTTATGGAAAATTATCTTGGCAGCAGTGTGTAGAATGGGCTCGATTAGTGAGAGACTTGAGGCAGGGAGAACAATTAGGAGGTTGATTGGAATAATATATGAAAGAGATGGTAAGTGTGTAACATATTTTGTAAATGCCAATTTCTCTCCTTCTAACCTGGCCCTCCTCATTTCATTCCTAGACTACTGCAATAATGTGCTGATTGCTCCTCTTGCTTCAAACTTTCTCCCACTCGATCCATTCTTCATTCAGCTGTCAAACTAATCTTCCAAATGCAGGTCTGCCCATTATTTTCAGGAACAAGTTCACAATCCTCTATTTGACTTTTTTTCCCCCTAGGGTAATGAGGGTTACATGACTTGCCCCGGGTCACACAGCTGGTAAGTGTCAAGTATCTGAGGTAGGATTTGAACTCAGGTCCTCCTGAATTCAGGTCCAGTACTTAACTCTTACTTTCAAACCTCTTCATAACCTGCCCCCTGCCTACCTTTCCAGCATTCTTACACCTCACTCCCTTCTACACACTTTGAGATCCAATTACATTGGCCTCTGGGCTGTTCCATGTGGAAGACATGCTAACGATGAGCATTTTCACTAGTTGTCATTCATGCCTGGGACTCTCTTCTTCCTTATCTCCACTTCTGAGTCCTGTCTTCCTTTAAATCTCAGCTAAACTCCCATCTTATTCAAGAAGTCTTTCCTAATCTTTAATGTTAGCATCTTTCCTCTGAGACCACCTCCCCCTCAGTTTATGTTGTAGATGTCTTATTTGAACAAAGCTGTTTGAATATTGGCTCCTTCATTAATCTGTAAGTTCCTTGAGAGCAGGGATGGTGTTTGTTTTGTTTTCCTTTGTTTTGTTATTTTTTTATCATTTCTTTGTATCTCTAGAGTTTAACACAGGGCCTGACAGAGTGGGTGGTTAATAAATGCTAGTTAACTGACTGAACTAATATGGTCTCCGTGTAAGTAGAATAAGGAGTAGGATGAGAGATGTGTTGTCAAATAGAAACAACAAGACTTAACAAGTGGTTTGATTTGGGGACTGAATTTAGGGGTAATTCCTAGATTATGAACCTGGGAGACTATCAGGTTCCCAGAAATAGTGAAATTTGGAAATGAAGAGTATTTGAGGGAAAAGATAAGGAGTTCTACTTTGAACATATTGAGTTTGATATGACTTGGAGGCATTCAGTTTGAAAAGTCCGACAAGCAGTTGGTGATGTGGGATTGAAGCTCTGGATTGACACTAGCCTGGATACATACATACATAGATCTCTAGCACCACTGTATCCTGTCAATCTCCAGAGAAGGAATTTTACAGCTTCCCTTGGTAAGCCATTTCAACAATTAATAATTTTTACTGTAAGAACTTTGTCCTCATTTTTTTTTCCCTTTCAGAAGCCTCTGGTTGGTAATTCAAGTCTCTTTGCTGGGAAACATAGTAAATAATATAGACTAGTAGACAAGATATACTGGACCCTCACTATAACAGAAATTAAGGAGTGGATTTCAACATAAGGCAGGTCCAATCTGAATGGCTATGTAGGTTCAGAAATAATAAAAGCATCTCCTTGATAGGAAGTGGTAGTGGGAGAGAGGTATTAGTCTCACATATAACTCTGTTATGCATATTGAACACTAAGGAAAGTATTATAGTGAGAATCTAGTTCGTTAAAAATATTTCAATATCTATAACATTTATAGATTATCAATAGCACACTAGGTACTTTGAAGAGCTATATGGGTATCTAAGTGTGGCAGTGCAGACAGCAATGGGATCAAAAGTCAGGAAGATCCAAGTTCAAATCCTGCTTCAGATATTAGTGGTGTGACTGAGCAAGTCACTTAAAGCAGTCTCAGCCTCAGTTTCCTTATCTATAGAATGGGAACAATATTCACACCTACCTCAAAGGGTTGTTGTGAGTAACATGAAATAATACATGTGTTTTACAAATCTTAAAATGCTCTATAAGTATGAGCTAGTATTAGTGTGTAAATAAGGCAATGGACAGTCACTCAATTGGCATTTATTAAGTGTTTACTTTGTGTCAGGCAGCAGTTAATATGCCTCTATGCTAGAACCTTTTGTAAGAAATGTTATGTTGGGGCAGCTAGGTGGTGCAGTGGATAGAGCACCAGCCCTGGAGTCAGGAGTACCTGAGTTCAAATCCGGCCTCAGACACTTAACACTTACTAGCTGTGTGACCCTGGGCAAGTCACTTAACCCCAATTGCCTCACTTAAAAAAAAAAAAAGAAATGATATGTTATGATAAGATATGATATATGCTAAGGTCAGGATATCTGGGAGGTTTTTAAAAATTCATTTTAGTCTCTATGAGGGAGAGGAACACTTCTAGCTTGGTCCTGGGTCCCAAAATGACCTAATGGGGTTAAGACTCTAGTGACTATTAATATAGCATTGGATTTGGGGCAGCTAGATGGCGCAGTGGTTAAAGCACCGGCCCTGGATTCAGGAGTACCTGAGTTCAAATCCGGCCTCAGACACTTGACACTTACTAGCTGTGTGACCCTGGGCAAGTCACTTAACCCCAATTGCCTCACTAAAAAAAAAAAAAAAAAAAAAAAAAAAAAAAAAAAATATAGCATTGGATTCAAGAAGTCTTAACTCTTCGAAGATACTAAAGATCCTAAGGTCCTAATTGATTAATCAATACTTTGAGTATTTATTAAGCACCTCTCTCTCTCTCTCTCTCTCTCTCTCTCTCTCTCTCTATATATATATATATATATATATATATATATATATATATATATGTGTGTGTGTGTGTGTGTGTGTATTTTTTGAGGCAATTGGGGTTAAGTGACTTGCCCAGGGTCAAGTGTCTGAGACTGGATTTGAGCTCAGGTACTCCTGAATCTAGGACTGGTGCTCTATCCACTGTGTCATCTAGTTGCCCCTATTAAGCACCTCTTATATGCCATGCACCTGGTTAGGCACTGGGGATACAAAGAGAAAAATGCAACAGTTCTTGATCTGAAGGAGGTTACATTCTATTGGGGTTGGGGAGGTAGAAAAACACACACACACACACACACACACACACACACAAATACAAAATAAATACCAGGTAGTTGCTGTATTATAGATCTTTGGGAAAAGTTAATCTGCAACTCAACTAATCATTTCATAATAAAAATACTCATAATAAACCATACTTCAAATATTATATTCTCCGCATTTTCTTCTTTTAATGTTATAAGGTACTGTAGGAATACCACAGAAATCACTGATAAAATAGTTTTAATAATTCTTTCTTGACTGTAAGAACCAGTAAAAGGACTTGTAGTTGTGGTAATCTTCTGCAAATTGCAGAAGAGTATCATTTTGTGCTTGAAACTGTGATTTCATGGCTATAGGAATTGTTAATGGGGAAATCCCCTCTACCAATGCAGATGGATAACTGTTCTGCTACATATAGCCTTACAGAGTTTCCTGGGGGGGGGGCACTAAAAGGTTTAAGTGAGCTGTCCAAGATCATGCAGCCAACTTGTTTGGGGGCAGGATTTGAATGTAGGACTTTGTGACCCCTGAAGCTGAGGAAGAGGCCAGCTCTCTATCCACTACTCCAGTCATGTTTCTTAATAAATAAAGCTATTTTAGACTTTGATTTGAAATGTGGACTACTCCCATTGTGGGACTCCATTAATCAATGAAAACCAGCAAGTTATCTGAAATTTGTTTTCTCATAGAGGCAATTCAGTATGGTTTTTTTTCTCTTCACAAAGTGTCTTTAATGGCTGTAGATATGCTGATGTCCAACAGCAAAGAAAATATCCCACTGCAAGCAATATTCACATATCTAGTAAGCAAAAGAAGAACATGGATCCTAGGCACCCTCTTGTGTTACTCAAGCAAGCCTAGTTAGGTTTAGTGTTTTCCACCCTGGAAATCCCAAGGTGTATAAAATATTGACTTAGAAATTTGCTGGGCAGGGATGACTCTATGTTGCAGCTATGCTTGTCATATTGGTTGTTAGCATATGATAAACTATTTTAACGTGTACCATGATGGTGCATAAAAATTTAAATTCTGCTTTTTAATAAACACAAACTGTAAACCCTGAAATCTTTCCAGAATTACTAATTTGAGGTCACAAAAGATCACTCAGTGATTAACATGATTGCTTAATTCATTAATGTGTTGCTTAATTTGTTCTTTAATCTCAATGATAACACCACCTCCCTTAGGAACCTAATCCAATTTTCTCAGAGGGTAATATGAGAATTTTGGATAGTCTCCATTATTTATCTTGGGGTCTGAGATGCTCTGGGAAGATGTATTTCAGGGGAGTAGTTAAGCAGGAACTTGAGAGACTTTGTGGAAGTGAAGCAAGCAGGAGATGATTGTAAAGGGGAGAAGGGAATCACTGATAAAGTTGGAACATTGTAGTGGTAAAAAAAATATATATATATATCATTGCCTATGTGGAATAAAGGGTATAAAATTATAAAGGCATTCTCTTTGTTGACTCTCCTAGTGCTTCTCTGCCTATCTAAATTTTACATATTATAGTTCAATGATAAGTTCAATCCTCACATCTTCCATGATGCCTTCTCAGATCACTGTAGTGGTCACATTTCCTTTCTCTGAACTCATGGTTCATCTGACTCAATTGACACCTAACATATTTACTACCTTGCTTGTATTGTTATAGTACTTAATGTTTCATCATTATGTCTTTTCTCTCCCAACTAGCTTATGTGTAAGAAAATTTTGTACCCTGTGCTTTAGGCATGAGCCTGCCAGAAACAATTTTAATTAATTTAGATTATTCTAATCTAAGCTTTTCTTTTGAACAAGAGACAGGACCAAAAGACAAGCTGATTCACTCCATGACTTTAACAATCTCTCTCTGACAAGCTATTTTTGAGTTAAAATTCATCATATTCCTGAACAAAGAAACTTTCCCAAAATGATCAAGGATAGTTACAGAGCTCAAAGTAAAAATTCAGTTGACATTTTCGTTTTACCTCATTAAGCAGAACAATAGTCAATCCAGTTCTATCCAATAAACATTTATTAAGTGCCTATTATGTGTCAGGCATTGTGCTAAGCACTGGGAATACAATTAATAAAAAGATAGACTGTCCCTGCTCTCAAGGAGTTTACAATCTAATGGTAGGACACAGCACACAAAAGAAGAGAGGAAAGGACTGGAGGTCAGGGGTACCTGGCATTGGGGAATTTTGTTCCATCTTGTTTCGTGCAGTTGAAACCATCCAGAGTGGGGTGAGTCACTTAACTTTCTAAATACTCTTGAACAGTCATTTTCCTAAAAGCATTCATCCATGATCACTCACTTTTAGGTAGTAGTTTTCAAATTTTTTAGTTTCACAACCATTTTATGGTCTTAAAAATTTTTGAAGAATGTACCACAAGACCTTTTGTTTATGTGGTTTATGTCTATGGGCGTTTAATCTTTCTATCTAACTTGGACCCTGAATTTGGTTTCTGGGCTCCAGATCCCTCAGGATTCCAAGGACTCTAGTTCATTTCCATGTTCTTTATTGAAGACCCGTTTTGTAAATAAAGCTTTTCCCTCCCAGGTAATAGATGAATAGAAAAAGAAACAAACAAACTTAAGTGTCTTACTACTATGATGAAAATAGTTTGAATCTCATGGACCCTCTGAAAGTGTCACTCAGACCACACTTTCAGAACCATGAATCAATGCTTTAAGGATTCTCCTTTTTAGCTATATAAAGATGAATTCAAGATATACCTCCATTAACAGAAGTAATCAAAGACTTCTTCCTTCTCTTAGTCTGATTGTTACTCTGATCACTTCCTGGAGAAGTCCTTCCTAGTCTCTTGAGGAGAGAGGGGCCTGGAGGTGAGTAATTAAATGGTTCAGCCTTCTGGATAAGAATGATTTAGAACGATTTTAGTGCTGGACAGTATTACAGAACTGGTAGTTAAAAATAAGGGATCTCTTTTAAATTAGTCTGAAGGCTGCAGACTAGCATAATTATAAAATACTTTCTTAATATTTGTAAAAGGGAGTATATGTATATGTATGAATGGTGCTTAATCTGCTTTCACAATTATAAACACTTTCATGAAGGGCTGGACTTGATGCTAAGTCATTTGGAGGCTAAGATGCCTTCCAACTCTGAAATCTATGACCTGAAACTATCTTAGAAAGTCATTGTATCTCCAATAGACCTTACAGAGTGCTAGTTCCATAGCAAGTTATGCTTAATATATAGTATATTATGATGTCGTAAGTCAATTCTTGTATCTTGGCTCTATTGTCAGTGACAATTTTTCACTTGATTCCGAGATCAATCAGAGGATTGGGAAAGCTACTTCAACTACAGCTAAGCTTGCCAAGTATGTCTGGGCAAACAGTAAACTGACAAGACGAACCAAATTTGCTGTCTATAGAGCATGCATCCTGAGTATCTTACTGTATGGCAGCGAAACATGGACTACATATACTAGACAAGAGAAGAGGGGCAGCTAGGTGGCGAAGTGGATAGAGCACCAGCCCTGGATTCAGGAGGACCTGAGTTCAGATCTAGCCTCAGACCCTTAACACTTACTATCTGTGTGACCCTGGGCAAGTCACTTAACCCCAATTGCCTTAAAAAACAAACAAACAAACAAAAAAACCACAAGAGAAGAAGCTTAACAGCTTCCACATGCGCTGCCTTCGGTGCATCCTTGGCATATCTTGGTCAGATAGGATCACCAACACAGAAGTGCTCCAATTCCCAGCATCTACACGCTACTGAAACAAAGAGGGCTGCGCTGGCTCGGTCATGTGCACAGCATGCAAGATGGTCGTATTCCTAAAGACCTACTCTATGGCGAGTTACCCTCAGGTCAAAGACCTGCTGGATGCCTCCAGCTACAGAGCTGTATGCAAGTGAGACTTGAGGGCTCTGGGAATAGACATTGGCAGCTGGGAGGAGATGACCAAGGATGGAGTTCAGTACTCAGGAGCAGCTTGCTCGAAGCTGAGATGGGCCTTCAAGCTTGGGAGGAAGAAAAAGGAATGAGATGCAGGAACCAAAAGGCAACAGAGAGCGCAGTTTTCTAATGTCCTCCTTGTGGCAGGAGCTGCAGCTCCGGTATAGGACTGCACAGTCACACTGTGGCCTGTGGCTCTTCAAGGCGCTGATCCATGGTCATTCTCAACTGGTGGAAGCCTACTATTATGATACAATTTAACATATATGATTTAATAAATTATTATGTAATATTATTATACATTACAGGCATAATATAATATATGATTAATAAATAGTGAATGAATACAAGAAAGGATGTAAAAACAAGTTAGGTGATGAAGGCTTCTCTCAATTGGTAAAATTTCAAAAGTCAAACTGAAAAGTTTTCAGAGCTTTTATCTAATCTCCTGTACATTTGTTTTAGACTGCTCATGCAATACAAATGGTGATGGGTATACCTGACAGTGGGAGGAAATCATTTTGTTGAGAAATATTTGCTGTTCTTAAGGTTTTTGCTGACTGGGTATTTTCCAATTATTCAGTTTTTAATCAGTGGAGAATACACACTTTGGGAATCATTTTTCCAAAGGATTTTTTTTTAAATTAGTTCCCCAAGTTAGATGCCAATGGAAGACAATGGATTCAGAAGACCATGTTTTAGTAGAGAAATGGACTTGGAATTAGGAAGTCTGAGGTTAGAATTCTACCTTAGGTAAGGAGTAGCTGTATAACCCTTGAGCAAATCACTCAACCTCTCTCTGACTCCCGCTTCCCTAGGACTAATCTTCTAACTCATATAGATACCAATCTGGAATTTCCCGGGGGGAGCAGTTCTCCCTACAGAAAAAAAATCATAGCTTCTTTCCTTTCTATGACGGCCCATCTTGATTCTGCCATAATTAGTAGTGTGACCTTGAACAAATCATTTTGTCTAAAATCAAGGGTAGCATCGGTTGTTATCTTTTAGAATGATCTCCCCTCCCGGCTTCAGTTTTCTTACCTGAGAAATGAAGGAATTAGACTAGATCAAGAGTAAAGTCACTAGGGTTGTTTTAACAGTGGATAGATTTGGGGAGAGGTTTGTGAACTTGGGTGGGAAAACAACCACAACTTTACTATCATTAACTTTTGGTTTCCTTTGTAATCCTCTGTATTTGACTTTGTGGATTGGAGCTCCTTATTCCAGGAGAGATCAACAGGCTTTGACCAACTGCAACAACAACAAAGGTTAAGAACCTTTGACTATATGACGTCTAAGGTCAAAATTAAAAAAAAAAAAAGTCCTGTCATTGTATCTATCAGTGTTACTTGTGACTATGGGTTCTTAATAGGGCCTCGTGTAGCTCCATACAGGTATGGCCCCTGATGGTCTTTGGACCATTTATTGTGAGTAGGACCAGAAGCATCTGACCCATCACTTCCTATGAATGCTGTGCATCCCCGTTCATCCCCTCCTTTCAAAAGTGTGTGTGTGTGTGTGTGTGTGTGTGTGTGTGTGTGTGTGTGTGTGTGTGTGTGTGTGTGTGTGAGAGAGAGAGAGAGAGAGAGAGAGAGAGAGAGAGAGAGAGAGAGACAGTCTTGTTCCCATTCCCTCAAGTGTGCTTATGAGATCTGGTTTCAGTTCCCGGGGGGTGTAAGCCTGAGCTCCCGTTACCAGCCTCCTGGGCTACTGCGTGTCTGCCTCTCTCACCATGTAGGTAGCTCCCAGGTTCGGGTTACCTGCCCCGTAGCTCCAAGCCCGCGCCCTGGTGCAGCGTGGCGAGGCCCGCGAAGGAGCAGGGGGGAAGCGCCGCGGCCCCTTTAAGAACCGGGGTAAGGCCTGGCCCCCGGGGCTGCGGGGAGCAGGGAGTGCGCGGAGCGCGGCGGCGGCAGTGGAGGAGAAGGAGGAGGAAGAAGAAGAGGAGGAGGAGGAGGAGGAGGAGGAGGAGGAGGAGGGACGACTTCGGGACCTGGGCCACAAAAGTTTTCTGGCCCCCTCCTAACTCCGGGGCACGACCCACCCGGGCATCTGCGCGGCCCCCGTAGGAAGGGGGCCTGCTCGGGGCCGGGCACACAGGCTGCCCGGCCGGGAGTTTCGGTTTCGCGGGGCGCCAGGAGAGGAGCCGTGGCCGGGACATGAGGAGGGGGAGCCGGCGGCGGCGGCGGCGCGGCGTCCCCGAGCGGTTCGGCCTGCACTTCACCTGAGCGCCGGCCGGAGCGGAGCCGGGCGCACCGGAGCGCAGCGCAGCGCCTGCCCAGGGGCAGCACCTCTGCGTCCTGTCCCGCGCGCTGCCAGCCCTTCCCCGGCGCACTCAGCCCCCTTCCCTGCCCCGGGGCGCCGGGCTTCCCGGCCCCACCGGCCCCACCGGCCCCACCGGCCCCACGTGCCCGAGCCCCCCGCGGGACGCGAGGAAGGCGGGGGAGCCGCGCGCCCCCAGGTGGGCGTGCCTCCGGGGACGGGGCGGACACACCTGTTCCCAGCGCCGCCCCCTCCCGCTCCCGCTCCCCTTGACCTCCAGCCTTAGCCAGGGCCCCAGGAGTCCGGGCAACCCCGCTTCCCTCCCACCTACGCCGGGCCTTCCCCGCCCTGCGCTGTTGTTCTGGTTGCCGGGGTGTCCTGCACTGGTGACCGCTTGGCGAGGATGAAAGTGACCGTCTGTTTCGGGAGGATGGGGATTGTAGTTCCCTGCAAGGAGGGGCAGCTACGTGTCCGAGACCTCACCCAGCAGGCTCTCCAGCGCTACCTCAAAGCCAAGGAGAAGGTAAAGCCAGGCTTTGGGTGGGAGGACCACTCAGGGGGGTGTGTGGAGCAGTAGCGGGGAAGGGAGTGCGGAAAAGATGCCACTCCTTCCTCCCCACGCCACCTCTCTACCTGGGGAACCCCCAAACACACTTGACACCTGTCTGATGCCATGGGTGGAGTCCAGGTAACCCCCTGGAACTCCAATCCAAGTGTTGGGAACTCCAAGGCCTCTCGGGGCATAGGTCACAGCAGAGTTATTGGCTGTTCTCTATGCCCTCAGATTTTTGGAATCTGTATTTCATTTTACGTCTTTGGGGACGTCTTTTGGTTTTTGTGGTTTAGGAGTGTTATGATGATATAAACTAAAAGACCTGGATTTGACCATAATACTTTTTCAGCCTCCTTTTCTCTCTTCTTCCCCAAGGAAATTATTGGTATCTAGAGTTTATTTGGTCTAGGTAATAGATGTTTTTTGCAAATAGTGTTTCAACCTCTAATTAGGCTGGTTTTCAGTGACTTGCAGAAACTCTGGTAGGAGGATGAAGTAGTTATACTATCCCATCCCCCCCCCCCCGCTTTTTTTTGAGAAAACGGTTCCAGAAATCAGTGACAAGTTAGAACTAGTGTTTCCATATCATGTTAAGGTGTGTTAAAGTTTGTTTGTAATTAAAAAAGGTTAAGTTGAAAAATAAAACCTAAGGTAAAATAAAACTCTTAAAATTGAGGCAGCGGTGGCTCAGTAGATAGAGAGCTGGGTCTGCAGTCAGGATAGACCCAAGTTCAAATCCTGTCTGTCTTAGACACTAGCTGTGTGACCCTCGGCAAGTCACTTAACTTGTTTGCCTTACACTGAAGAAGGAAATGGCAAACCACTCCAGTATCTTTGCCAGGAAAACCCCAAAATTTCCCAGGTTATTGGTATGCTATGGTCTTCAGCGTCATGAAGAGTCAAACAGCACTAAACAACCACCTACCTCTTAATGTTTCAGCACTTTTTTTTTCTTCTTAGGGTCCCTTTAAATTCACTCTTTAAATATTTTATTAATGACCATAGGGATTCTGTGATTCTAGGAGTTAATGTTCCAAGGGCTCTTAGAGTCATTTTTTCTTCACTCTTCTCCCCCTCCCCCTTTTAAAAACCAGATGAGTAAACTGAGGTGTCATTTGTCCATAGGTTATACAACTGAGCTGGGATTTGAACTTGGGTTCTCTCGCTCCAAATCAAAGACTCTTCCCACTACCTACATCTAACAGGATAGAATGCAAGGGCAGTTCAGCATAATCACTTATGCTGTGTGCCAGTCCCTGTGCTAAGCATTGGGGCTACAAACATGTTTTTGAAAGAAAGAGAGAGAGAGAGAGAGAGAGAGAGAGAGAGAGAGAGAGAGAGAGAGAGAGAGAGAGAGAGAGAGAGAGGAAGGAAGGAAGGAAGGAAGGAAGGAAGGAAGGAAGGAAGGAAGGAAGGAAGGAAGGAAGAAAGAAAGAAAGAAAGAAAGAAAGAAAGAAAGAAAGAAAGAAAGAAAGAAGAAATGGGTTCTGCTTTCAGTTTTGAGAAGGCGAAGTTCTCTCAAGAAATAGAATGTAACAGAAAGCATGGAGATTAGTATAATACAGGTGAAGGGAGCATGGGAGAGATGAAAGTGTTCAAGGTAAATTTGAGGAGGGTGAGAACTCTGTCATCTGGGGTCAGGGAAAGCTTCCTGGAGGAAGGGGCACCTGACCTGAGTTTCTTTGAAGGAACAAGGATCTTAAAAGGTGGAGCTGAGGAAAATGTGCAGTCCAGGGTTGGAGGAAAGTTTTTGTGAATTCAAGGGAGACGGTAACTCTAGTTCAGAGAATATAGCTTAGCATCAACTTTGACTAGAATAAAGAGAAGCAGCAGGAAATAAGGGTGGAAAAGGTAGGCTGAAGTCAAATTGTGGAGGCCCTTACATTCTGGGTTCATGAATTGTATTTCATCCTGTACGAATTAGGGAACCCACTGAAGCTTCTTCAGCAGTTATACTTGTATTTTATGTATGGTTGGGTTTTTGTTGTTGTTGTTGTTTTCCAGGGCAATGGGGGTTAAGTGACTTGCCCAGGGTCACACAGCTAGTAAGTGTCAAGTGTCTGAGGCCGGATTTGAACTCAGGTCCTTCTGAATTCAGGGCTAGTGCTTTATCCACTGTGCCACCTAGCTGCCCCTATACTTGTATTTTATAAGTATTATTTTTGATATCTTTGTGAAAGATGGATTAGAAAATGAAGATGTAGGAAGATGAGGTGAAAAATGATGAGGACCTCAGTGAGGGTGATGAAGGGGACTAAAGTTATGATGGGTAAGTTTTTATATGAATTCAGCTGTACAGAGATTCTTGAACTAGAATATTAGAGAATCTAGTCCCGGGAAGATTCTGTTTCTAGTGTCTTTGAATGTCCCCATGGCTGTGTGGAAGTGAACTTTTTATATTTTAAAGACCAGAAATCAAGTGGATGACATACCTCTAAGATATACCCATACATCCCTCACTCTCTGTCCACTGAAAGTAAGTTTTCATACTGAATGACATAGAAACAAAGTACTACTTTAAGGAATGTGTTAGATGTCAGAGATGCATTTCATGCTGTTTGGAATAAAGTCATAGTTTGGAGAATACTCTAGCTCTCATGAATATTAGATAGACATTTGTTAAATGCTTATGGTTTGGATCCCCTTCTCCTAAGTGTGGGAAGCACTCTGCTAGTCATTAGGGTGAGTGGATTAATTAAAACACGGTCTGGTCTCCTCTCATGGAACTTACATTCTCTTTGGGGATGTGGAACAAATAACTATGAGGGGGTTTACCTGGAGCCATGGAAACTTCTTTAAAAACTATTTTGATAACTGCATTTCAATATCATTGGTTTCCTTTGTTGTCTTACATATCCTATTTTCTGCATTTAAAAACATCATTCTGAGTGAGAAGTCCTTAGTCTTCACCAGACTGCTAAAGGAGGATCTAGGATCCTAAAATGGTTAAGAGGCCAGTTAGGAATTGGAAGTTCAAGGAAGACTGCATAGAGTAATGGCATTTGAATTGGATCACAAAAGCATTTTTAGGGGTAGAGAATGACATGAACAGTTAATGTAATTTAATAAAAATTTAACTCCTTACTGACAATAATTGATAAAATCTTACCTTTGTATATAGTCTTTGCCCTTTTCAAAGTTCTTTGATTTAGCTTTTTTTGATACATCTAAAAACTGACCTGGGCAGGACATGTATCATTATTCTCATTTGACAGATGAAGAAACTGAAGCTCAGAAAGGTTAGAATGTCCTTTGGTGCTTAGGGTCTTATAGCTAGTTAGTTAGTAGCTGAGTTGTGACTGGAACAACCCTGGTATTTTTTTTAATATTTCCACTCTTATTTTCATCATATTCTACAGCCTCCTCTCATGCTGACATGTCAGTCTGTATAAAGTGTACTTTCTACGCAGCTTTCAGCACTCTTCAAATTGTACATTAATGGTGAAATGTTTACTGTCCTGCATGGTTAGAATTGAGTGTTGTTTTTTTAACTTGGAAACCAATTATAATGTCTGAGTTCACATTCCACCAACTTTTGAAAGTTGCCTACAATTAAATGAATGTTGCCTACAAATAAATTAAATGAGCTTCAAGCAAATTTTATCAGAGGATTATTTTGGTGAGTTTTTTTTTCATTACTATTATAAAAATGATTTGTCTCATACGTTTATAGGGCTTAGGTATGGAGCTGTCCAAGTCATAGGAATATGCTGTAATAGTGAAGCATATGATTCACAAAAAACACCAATACTGATTTTTGTTTATTTTTCTATTAGATGATATTTAGTGAATTATAATTTGGTTTTAAAAGGCACTAGTATCATTGGCATTCTAGACTCAGTATAATTTATAATATCACAGAACACATTATAATTGCATTGATCAGTTTATTATAGTTACCTGACATTACATTTTTTCTGTGTTTATATTTACACATCAGTAAGTTTGACATTTAAAGGTCACCTGCGGCTTATAAAATGCTGATTTTTTTGCATTTGTAAAATCCCAATTTTAAAAAATAGCAACTCTGTTTTCCAGTTATCTCCTCCAAAAACCCCAAACCAAAATCCCACTCCTCTTCCTAAAGTTCTTGAACCATTTAAAAAATGCAAGTAAATGTTCCATACCAATTGATATTTTCAATGACTAAAAATTCACAAGTACATATAAAGGATGTATCTTCCATTAGTTATGTGTAAGTAGTAAAGTAGGGAAGTAAAAGAACAGTAGTAATGCAATTTGGGGGAAAAAACCATTTTTTAAATTAACTTACTCTAAATCAGGAGAAATTGTCAAATGTCTCTCTTTCCTCCCAGGATTTCTAAAGTTATATATTGATCCTACTGAAAAGTAACACCCTGTATATATTCTGAACTCTTTTAGCCTGTGCATACATATGAATTTCATTGATAGGAAATTTGGGTTACT
The DNA here is from genome assembly GCF_019393635.1 of Dromiciops gliroides. Classification (NCBI taxonomy): domain Eukaryota; kingdom Metazoa; phylum Chordata; class Mammalia; order Microbiotheria; family Microbiotheriidae; genus Dromiciops; species Dromiciops gliroides. The sequence goes on along the minus strand of NC_057863.1, from coordinate 85,598,170 downwards.
TTTATATAAAAAAGTATGTGCTTAAAACTAACTCAAATAAAATAAAACGCAAATCATCTGTAGGCCATCCAATTTTTTTTAAAAAGTCATTGCTGAAAAGAGAATTAAATATTGGCACCATTTTTTTTTGGTAGAAGGGTGCCAAATAATTGCATTGCGTTAAAATGTAGAAATTTTATATTAGTTAACTACACAAAAGATGGGTCCAATTGTTTGGACTCCTATTTTATTATGTAGGTTATATAGACCATAGAAAAAGCAGTCTTGTTTCTGAGTAGTACCTCAGGCTTTTTTGTAATTTGATTTGAACTTTCCACATGAAAGCAGAATAAAATTATGTGCACGATCTTGTAGGCCATGGATAAAGAGTGCTATAAAAAGACATTTATGGGGAGAATAAGCATAGTAAATCTCTGTAGTTCAGGGGCTTAATTTAATAGACAGTCAAGTTTAAAGATTTAGGATAGGAACTAGATTTCTAAATAGTTTGGAAGCTAAATGAGGCATAAAGAAACTTCAGGATTTTGTGGGCAGTGTGAGAAAGGCATCAACCACCTGCTGAGAAGAAACAAAGAAAACTGGTATTTGAGGAATGTAGGGAATAGTCTGAGTCAGCAAGAGATAAGACCAGAAGTAGATGGGAACATAGATTGATGGAGAGATCCTGGCCAAGACTTCAAAGGTAGAAGAAGCTTGAATTATGGGTACTGAAATTTGGGGGTAAAACTTATGCACATGAATCCTTGCTTCCAAGTTAGTTGATTGGTGAGTTGAATTTGGGTTCTCATTTTGACAAAGAGTACCACAATTGCACTAGAATAGAAGGAAAAGGGAAAGCCTGGGAAGAGAAATGTATGGCTTACAGATAGCGTATTCATGATTTTATTCTCTTGTTAAGATGGTACCATGCGGCTGGTATATGAAATCAATTGAAGTAGTTAGTATAGCACCTTGTATACAGTGGGTGTGTAATATTTGTTGATTTGAATTGCTTTTAAATTGATATGTTGTTGTTGAGCTGCGTCCAGCTCTTTGTGACCCCATTTGGGGTTTTCATGGCAAAGACACTGGAGTGGTTTGCCAATTCCTTTTACAGTTTGTTTTACAGATGAGGAAACTGAGAAAAAAAGGGTTAAGTGACTTCCTCAGGATCACACAGCTAGTATCTGAGGCTAAATTTGGACTCAGGTTTTCCTGACTCCAGTTCCAGAGCTCCACTTGCCATGCCACCTGCTACCTAGTGAAGCAACTCATGAGAGGTAAAGTAGGAGTGAAAGGAAGGTATAGGATGCTTTATAGACTTTTTTCTTCTCGAGTATACTGAACAAAACATAGTTAGGACAAGTATGGTAAGGTTGAAAGCTCACAAGGAAGAAAAGAAATCTGTTGAAGAAAGTGTTTTAGATGAATGGGAGAATAATATATAAAGGTAAATTTACAAGCTAGTGGGCACAGTGACATAGAAAAAGGTCAGTTGCCAGATTGTTTTCAAGTATATATTTTTAAACACATCTCAGAAACTTGTCAGACCTTTTGTTATAGGGTCTATTTAATCTGCTTAATAATGCATCTGCTTTATCAGTTGATAACTTTCTAAGTGAGAAAAGGCTTACTTCTAGAACTCTGGCTTAATAGTAAGATCAATATCTTAGAAAAGTTGTTGATGTAACAAATAAGACTCCTCTTTATTTAAGGATCATATTGTCTGGGAAGTGCTTTTAAGGGTAAATGAGTCTTTTTAACTTTTCATGTGTCTGTACCATTTTCTCTCCAATTATATTATATTTCTGTGTATCACTCACTGTGTCCTAACACATACTAGGCACTCATATAGGTTCATTTGATTTATGATTGGATAAACTTAAGCCTTTTTGAATTTCCTAGAAGGATAACACGTTGTGATCAACTGAAGAGAACATTAATAACTCAGCATCAATCAGTGGGACATGTGGGTTAGTGTGGTTTACCAGTGGTGATGTTGGATTTGTGCAGATCCATTCACAAACCATAGCTGAGCACTTCTTCTGACCCAGAGGTAGGTATTCGGGAAACTCTGCCTGACAACACTTGGGAAGACAGGAATCTTCAATATTAAAGAAAAATTAAGCTGACTCCATTGGGGAAAGAACCTTCAATCTTGGCCTCATTGGCAATTTGCCCCAATGTTTAGTTAAGCAGTCATTGATTACTAGTGGGATCTGTGATGGTGACTCCTATAACCATGTTTAAAGGAATTTAGTTGGGGGAGAGTTTTTCATTTTCTAATGTCGTTCTTACTTTCACATTCTTGTTGACATTGTCTTTTGCCCTGCTTTATTAAAGACTTTGTTGACATAAAGGGAACTTTGTTTACTCTAACCTCTGAAAACTCCCAGGAAGAGAGAACCTTCTAAGACTGAATAACCTGAAGCTGGGCCAGGATGTTTGTTGAAGTATCTACCTTAGGTTGGTTTTTTGCCTTAATCAAGGAAGCTCTGGCATTCATCCTTGCATGGAAGAGAGAGTAGTTAAGGAATAGAGCAGAATATGAAGTTTTGACCAACCTTTACAATGTGGTTTGAATTATTGCAGATTTCTTAGACCTCTGACAAGGCCATATTAAATATGGAAGTTCAAAAAGAATTTTTAAGCCACATATAAGTTACTGTTGATTTGTTTGTTTTGGACTTTTCTTCACTAGGGCCCTTTTCCATTAGTTTGAGGCATCAAGAATTGGTTCTTTTTTCTCCTTTTACAATAGTCATACATTTATTTTGCCTAAAGTTAGTAATATGGAATGGAGAGAAAATAACAGTACAAAAATGTCTTTATGTCTATTTTCATCCTCTGTATGACAGATGTTTTGACTTTCCATGGTGTCTTTCATGAAATTGGACTTGGCGTTGATGCTTACAAGTCCAAAGCCTTAAATTGTAATCCTAGCCCTGATTTTTACCAGCTATATTACCATGAACAAGTCACTTCATCTCTCAAAGAGAATGGTCATCTCTTATGCGATAAGTAACAGAACATGATAAAACACTTCAATTGTACCCCCACCCCACCCCATTTCCACATTTTGCTGTGTTAAAGGCTTATACTTCTAGAATGAAGCTAATTTGCATTAAGACTCGTGCCATATTAACAAAAAGGAGGCTCACTCCTTGTCTTTGATCTTTATAGCTTATTCTGTCAGGTAAGCACTGACAGACAAAAATGTAGGTACATGGGCTTCTTCTTTTTTTTTTCTTTTTCTTTTGCAGGGAAATGAGGGTTAAGTGACTTGCCCAGGGTCATAAAGCTAGTGTCTAGTGTCTGAGGCTGGATTTGAACTCAGCTCCTCCTGAATCCAGGGCTGGTGCTTTATCCACTGTCCCACCTAGATGCCCCCATAGGCTTCTTTAAGAAAATGAAGAGAACCTAATACAGAGAGAAAGGTTAATGGAGTGGGCAGAGCTCTAACCTGGAATTCAGATGACTGTGTGACTTTGGATGTTCTGGGACTCAGTTTTCTCATCTTTTGTTAGAGCATTAGACCAGATCAGGGGTCTTGACCTATGGTAGTATAATGAAGCCTTCAGACCCCTTGTCAGAATCATGTTTTTAAATGCACAAAACAAAATGCATAGGGTTGTAAAGGAAACCAAATATATTTAAATACAGTTTTCAAAACAGAAACAATGTAGGGATCCTAGGATAAGCCCTGAACTAGATGATTTTTAACATTCTTTTTAAGTCTAATCAACACACATTTATTAAGCTCCTGCTGAATGCTAGGGAAAACTTTCCTGAAGAAGATGGGACTTGAACTGAGATGTGAAGAATCCAAGGAACCCAAGAAGATCGAATCCTTGTATTATGGAGAGAGAACTGTGAAGAAACTTAGTTGAGTGCTGTTTTCCACTGTAGGAGAAATGACCATTTTCAGGTTTTGTTGGTTATGGATGTTGGAAATTTAAATTTAGAGATGTACCCTCCATTTTTGTAATAGCTATCTAAATGAATTTCTTAAAGGTCTTTTTCCCCAAGCATTTTTTGCAATAAATGTCTTAAAGAACTTTAAGAAAGTCTTAAGATCATCTTTTAAAAGTCTGTATAAACTGACATTAGGGAATTGAAAAGGAAACTTCTTGTGAATCCTTTCTGTTAAGTAGGTAATATATAATCACACCTAATTTATATTTTATCAGCATGATTATTCTTGAGTTTTCTGAAAGCAGGATGTACCTTTTTATTATGTATTTTCTTACTCTAATGTGATTAAGTATTAGACTAACATCATATTCTAATTCTTTTTAATATTGATAGTCCACAGTCAGTAGACTTTACAATGCTTTGTACTTGGAATACATTGTCTAATACAAACTTTAAGATTTGTGAGCTTGACCAAGTTATTGTCTATCTGAGATTCAATAGGAAATACTTTGAGTTTTCAAAAACAGAACTTTGTAATGGTTTTTCTATAAGGATACATGAGATATATGGCCTTTATTACATTATTCAAGCAACTTTTTCTTTTCACTCTTCTTATTAAGGCTGTATAAAACAAAGAGTTTTGGTAAGTCATTTAATTCTCTGAGCCTTAATTTCCTCATCTATAAAATATGCATGGTGACATTACCTACTTCATAGGGTTGTGATGAGGAAAGTGTTTTTAAACTGAGAAATGCTTCGTATAAATAGGAGAGATTGTTCCTTTACTAAGAACTCATTTTCTTTTGGGGAGGTACTGTATTCATTTAAAAAAATAAAATTGGTAGTTCCGTTAAAATCTGATTTTTTAAAAAACTGACTTTAAGCTCATAGGACTAAGGGTATAACATAGACTGGATATAAAGTTGGCAGTTTTGAGTGTGGAATGTCAATTGTCTTTCTTGAGGAGGAGAGATGAAAATTGGATCTTGAGAATTACTAAAGGTCAGGGCTTGGCCAGAAGTAGGTTGGCCTAGAAATTCTTGTAACTTTATAAATCCTTGGAAAAATTGAGAGCCTGACTTATTAGTCATTCTGTGAAGATAAATTTTTTTTTCCTTTGTCATAACATGAATTGTATTGAGAACTTTTAATATTAGGTTCTGGGTTCCTTCTTTTTTTTGTGGGAAAGAGACAGCAGTAGACAAATGGATAAACAACCCTTGCCTTTGTATTTATAGGGACCTACAGATTCTGAAGAATACAGCTTGACAAAGATATTTGATCTGAAACAGCCCTACATAGATCTTAGCAAAATGAAACAAAATGCTCATGACTGCTTCAGAGTTCTTTCCAGTCCAAGTTTGATTTCATATTGTGTAAATTCCTTTTGGTTTACATTTTAAACTTTATTCTTTTTTTGTTCTAGGTCATTCATGGATACACCTCATTGAAAAAAAAATGACCTTTTTATTTCAACTGCAGTGTGTTGTCAGTGTTTGGCATTTTTCTGGCTTACCATGACTTTTAGGCTTTTGCAGTAAGATGTGTGGGAGAAGCTTGTTGATTTCCTTTTGTACTTCCCACAGTGACTGTTCCAAGACTTTCCCAAGTTGTTCAATCCTTTAATTCCCTAGTTCTTAGCAGATGAGAAATGGAGACTATTTGGCATAAGCTTCCTCAACTTTCCTCTTTGGTTCAGGATGTATTTGTATCTATAGTTTATCCTCTTTTCCAGGGTTGGGACTTTTTGTTCTAAGTAGGTAAAAAATGTTGAGAAGTGATGTGAGTGAAATTCATAAGATTATGGATAAAATTGGGAAGATGAACAGTTTGTGCACCAGCTTCTGGGATATTGGGATTAGGAAGCACACTTTGAAAACAGAGTAAGGTAAATTAAGAATGTCAAACCTGCTTCATAAATTAATTACCTCCAACAGACTGTAGAATCAATATAATTTGATTCAAAAAAGGGCTTTTTGGGGGGACAGTGGATGAAAAAAAGTTTCTGGTTTTTTGTTTATTTTAAATCTTTTTTTTTTCTTTTCGGGCAATGAGGGTTAAGTGACTTGCCCAGGGTCACACAGATGGTAAGTGTCAAGTGTCTGAGGTCGGATTTGAACTCAGGTCCTCCTGAATCCAGGGCCGGTGCTTTATCCACTGTGCCACCTACCTGCCCCCCAAAAAAGGGTTTTATTTAGGTAGATTTATGAATGATTGCAGCATAAATGACTCAAAGAAAATCTGAGCTATACCTAATCTTTAAGTTGAAAATCAAGGTGGACTGCTATGTTCCTCATTGGAATGTCTCCTGGGTCTTCTGTTGAAAACAAATTACTGGGAAGGATGGATTTTGGGGTTTGATATAGTGTGCCAACTTAAATGTTCATTTCATATGGTCAATCTGTGAGTTTGATTGGAACAAAAAGTTCACGTAGAAGGGTAGTAGAAGGTAAGGTGGAAGTCAGATGGTGGGGGCATCTTGAATGTTAGGCAAAGGAATTTGAATTTTGTCCTATAGTTAGTAGAGTACAATTAAAAGTAATATAAGTAAAATCACATTTTAGGAAGAATACTCTTTGTGTAGTGGTAAGAGTGAGTTCTAAATTTGGAATCAGGACGTAGATTTCATTCTTGAATGTGCTCCTTACTAGTTGTGTGACTGGGCAAATCACTTCTCTTCTAAGGGCTGAACTAATTAAATCTTTGCTAAAGTTCCTTCTTATGATCCCAGTCTGTTAAATCTATGTAAAATGGATTAGAAATGAGACCAGAGATAGGCAGTTCAATTTGGAGCATGAAATTATAAGTGCAGGGACCATGGACTGAAGTCATAAGACCCTAGGTTCAAATTCTTCCTCTGATGCTATAGCCTTCCTTTGTATTGGAGCTTCTGGGGGTCCTTCCACTACTATGACCCTGTAGCTAACCCAGGCCTATTGATAGTTTCTGTCATACCTGTACAAGTTATAAAAATTTTTTTATTTGTCCTATAGTGTTTAAAATGAAATTCAACAATTCAAATGGTTGGTGGAATTACAGTGAGTAGAAAGTCAATTTGAATTATGTAAGATCAGTGTGGGATATAGAGTGGAAAGACTAGCAATTAGAGAACCTGGGTTCTCGTCTTGTCTCTGCTTATAATAAGCTCTCTGATCTTGGGTTAAGTCATTTAATCTTTCGGGGTTTCACTTTTCTCATCTCTAAAGTGAGTGAGTTGGACTAGATAACCACTTGAATATATTTTCAAGATTTAAAAAGAATTATTGTTCTCAATCCATGATTTATTGCATGGGAGTATATATATCTACATCTACATCTACAGATAGACACACAGACATATGCACATGTGTGTATGCATGTCTATGTATATCTATGTATATATCTGTATACACAACTAATAAACAAATTTCTAGGTACATAAATGTGTGTATGCATTATAAAAATATATAAATAGATGATAAATCTACTTAACATATGCATATGTATAAATATATGTAAATGCATACATGTGTATATAATTGTATAAATATATGTACACATATGTACATACATACATACACACATATGTACATACATATACACACATATACACACTTTATGTATTATAGGGTCCCTGGAACTAACTTTTATTTTTAGGAGAAATCATTTTCATTTTGTTGTTGTTGTTGGTTTTGTTTCCATAAGATTTTTAGATCCAAATTTTTTCTCCCATCCCCCAGTCAGGAAGCAATATGATATAGGTTATATATGTACAAATCACACTAAACATATTTCTGTGTTAGTCATGTGTTGAAAGAAGAATTAGAACACAAGGGAAAAACTCAATAAAGAAAAAAAACAACAACCAAAAAGTAGAAACAGTATGGTTCAATTTACATTCAGAATCCACAGTTCTTTATTCTGGATATAGAGAACATTTTCCATCATGAGTTCTTGGAATTGTCCTGGATCGCTGCACTGCTGAGAAGAGCCCAAGTCCATCACAGTTGATTGTCATACAATGTTGCTATTACTGTGTACAATGTTCTCCTGGGGTCTGCTCACTTCCCTCAGCATCAGTCCACTTAAGTCTTTCCAGCTTTTTATGAAATCTGCCTCCTCATTATTTCTTTTTTAAAATTTCTTTTAATTTTTTATTTAAAAAAAACCTATTTATTTGTCTTTGGTCATAAACTGTTCTCCTTCCAAAGATCTGAAAGATAGACTATTCCTTCCTCTCCTAATTTACCTAAGGTATCACCTCTTATGTCTAAATCATGTACCCATTTTGACCTTATTTTAGTATAAGGTGTAAGATGTTGGTCTATGCCTAATTTCTGCCATACTATCTTTCCATTTTCCCAGCAGTTTTTGTCAAATATTGAGTTCCTATCCCAGAAGCTGAGTCTTTGGGTTTATCAAAACTACATTACTAATGTCATTTACTACTGTGTCTCCTGTGCCTAGCCTATCCCATGATCCTCCACTCTATTTCTTAGCCAGTACCAGATAGTTTTGATAACTGCTGCTTTATAGTAAAGCTCCAGATTTGGTACAGCTAACCCACCTTCCTGTGCATTTTTTTCATTATTTCCCTTAATATTCTTGACTTTTTGTTTTTCCAGATGAATTTTGTTATTATTTTTTCTAGCTCTATAAAATAATTTTTAGGTAGTCTGATTGGTATGGCACTGAATAAGTAAATTAATTGTAGGTAGAATTGTCATTTTTACTATAGTAAGCTCTGCCTATCTATGAGCAATTGATATCTTTCCAATTATTTAGATCTGATTTGATTTGTGAAAAGTGTTTTGTCTCCTCATTATTTCTTACAGAAAAATAGTATTCCATTACATCCATATACCACAACTTGTTCAGCCTTTTCCCAATCGATGGGCATTCCCTTGATTTCCAATTCTTTGCCACCACAAAGAGAGCTGCTATAAATATTTTTGTACATGTGGTTCCTTTTCCTTTTTCTATGATCTCTTTGGGATACAGATCTAGTAGTAGTATTACTTGATGAAAGGGTATGCACAGTCCCATAGCAGGAAAAATCTTTTTCAAGGCTATTGTGATGAATAGATGACTGGTTGGTAGTTATCAGTAGCTATATCTGTGCAAACAGTATCTTTATTTTTTTTTATTTTTTTTTTTTTAGTGAGGCAATTGGGGTTAAGTGACTTGCCCAGGGTCACACAGCTAGTAAGTGTTAAGTGTCTGAGGTCGGATTTGAACTCAGGTACTCCTGACTCCAGGGCCGGTGCTCTATCCACTGCGCCACCTAGCTGTCCCTAGTATCTTTATTTTTGTAAAGTTCATTTACTCAAGACTTTTTCTTCATAGATAGTCACATATTTTCTCCCTAATTAGATTGTAAACTTGATGACAAAGATTAATTCTTCTTTGATATCTCTGTAATCATTTGTATAGTTTTATGTATACAATGGGTATTTAATAAATATTAGACTGTCAGATTAATATAGATTCTGAATTAGTGTGGATTTGTACTGTTCCATATTTCATATTACCTCCACATATTATCCATTACTTTCAAATTGGCCTGCTAGCTGTTTCCTGTATACAAAAGTCCATTTCCTACCTGCAAACCTTTTCATAGTCTGTTTGCCAACTCTAGAATTAATGACTTCCTCCTTTCTGCTTGTAGAATCCCAAGTGACTTTTAAGTGTATCTCAGGTGATGCTGCTTACATGAAGAGAAACCTTTCTTGATCCATCTGTTAGGAATGCCTTGAACCATTTGTAATTGCTTTTATTTCCCATAGTAGAATATAAGCTCCCTCAGGGCAGGAAATGTTTCCTTTCCTTTTTTTTCTTCTTCTTTGTTTCCCCTGTGGCTAACTGAATGCTACACACATTAGGTGGTAGAATAAGTGTTTGTTAAATTAATTGATTTAATAACTAGGTAGAACAAATGAAGACTTGAAGAAGCTCCTTGGAGCCAATTCATACATCAAAATTATTTGACTCCACGAGGGGAGGTTAAGTAGAGAATTCAGCCATGAGCTAGTATTGCTATGAAGAGAAGTGTTGAAACAGGGAGATGTGTTCAGCAATATCAAGAAAGATGCCCTGTATAAGGTCCAATCCAGCAAATGGTTTCCTGTTGATGGTAAGCTTCTCCTGAAGGTTTCTCTTTCCATAAAAATAACTTCATGGATTCCCAGATTACTTCAAAGTCTCACTGGAGAAATTTGTAGCAATATTTAATAGATATATCTGGCCACACACAATGGAAAAACAAAAAAAGATTTTCCAAAAGTATATTTTCTATATCATGACATTTACCTGGAAGGGACAACCATCATTGCAGCCTATCAGTGTATACATCTCAGACAAGTGGTGTGATTGGGCAGTAAACTGGGCCTGAAATTCAAGGAGATTGGGTGCAATCACATTTGAGAAATTGCATACCACGTTCAGAGTTCTTAAATAACAGATGCACAGAAACACAGAGCACCTTGTTGGTGGAATTGCATTACTTACCCATATGAGCTTGGGCAAATCATTTTACCACCTAGTCCTCAGGTTCCTCATTTGTAAAATGAGGAGGACTAGATGACATATTGAGAAGTTAGGAAAGATTGAGGTGCATTATTAGAAGAAAATCGTGGTCAGATAGTGAGTCTGAGAGAAAAGATTGCCAGCCCAGCTGCTAAATTAAGACCTTCTACTACCAAAAGAACAAAAGGAAAGCCTTCAATGCATCAGTTGGATTCTCTATAGAAGAATTTATAGGAAAATAGGAACCTGAATCACATAGGATGAGAAGAAAGAAGGAATTGAGACCTGGAGCAGTAGAAAAAGTATCACACACTGTTGAAATCCTAGATCAACCGAAACAATAATTTCATGACATTTTACTTCTGTTTTTTGTATTTGGAGGGGCCCTAGTAGTAGTGAATGTGGTTGAAAAGTAGGCTGTAAGGAATCTTTTCTGTCAGCATATGTGTTTGCTTAATTTTGAAGTCCATCACTGTTTTTAGAGGGTAGTAGTTTTATTTGTGTTTTTTCATTCCCTGAAGTTAAAGTATAGATTTTTAACCTAGGGTCTGTGAATTTAAAAACAATTTTTTGAATAACTACCTTAATATAATTGATTTCCTTTGTAATTCATGTCTTTTGTTTTATACATTTAAAAGACACATGCATACGCTTTTTCATACTGCTCCAGGGGATCAGTGATATAAAAAAGGTTTGGAACTCTGAGCACTCTATCCCCAAGGACCTGCATCATTGCAATATGGTACCCTTTGCTGCTGTTGGTCAGTCAGTTGTGTCTTTTTATCAAAGACAGTAGAGTGATTTTCTGTTTCTCTCTCTAGTTTATTTTGCAGATGAGGAAACTGAGACAAACAGGGTAAGTGACTTGCCCAGGCTCACACAGCCAGTAAGTATCTGAGGTCAGATCTGAACTCAGGAAGAGGAGTCTTCCTGATTCCAAGCCATGTGCTCTATCTACTGTGCCACCTAACTGCCCATTATGGTACTCTAGGGTGGAGTTAATATGCATAATGATGATTGTGGGATTGTAGTGAAAGGTTAAAGTTTGACCCGGTATATATCCCATTTAAGAAACCAGGGAACTGAATAATATATTTTGAGAAGGCTTCCATCCCTAAAATAGTTAAATCTATTTTGTGCTTAAACAGTTAAGCTTTGTGCATCTGGAAGATTCAGGGCTGGGAAACAATGCAGTTGTGGGTAATATGTGCATTTCAATGAGCCTTAGTAGAATCCCATCCCAAGTGTTGACCTCTACTGCTTGGGGTGCCTTTGTTATGGGACCCCAATGCTTTTTGGCCTCTTTGCCTTGTAGTCTTCTTGGTGTGATATTTTTCTGCTGTATCTTTTGCCTTAGCTGATTTTCTTATTTTCCAGTCAGAGTATTGGTTTGCCACACACCCCTCCTGTGGCTTCTAATCTCTGTTGGACACTGCTGTCACCACCCACTGCTTCCAATTCCCCAGTTTCTGCTTCCTACTGCATGCCTCCCTGGTCCTCTTTTCACTTTCTCTTGTCTTTGGTCTCCTTTTCCCCCTGTGTATATTTTAACTTCAGGGTGCAAAAGACTAGCCCTGAAGTTATTGTTAGCCAATCAGAATGTTCCTTTTTTCCTCTCATGGGCTGAACTGAGCAATGATAGCTCAGAGGATCTGAGAATGCTGGATGCCAAGTAGGTGAGATTTTGTTGTAGTGGTTGGTTGGTCATCATTCATGGGGAATCCCTAAACCCACCCTTCCATTTGTATGTCCTGAAGTTTTATTTTAACATTTTAATTTTTTAAAATTTCAGTATAAAAGGTTGTAAGAAGTCTGAAAAATGCATCATTCCTTAGCTGTAATAGCTAGATTCCTTTTCCTCATAATCCAGGTATTCATCTTTACACTTAAAAAAATACTTTATAAATTGCCTTGAATTCTTTCAAATTATTTTCTTATCTGTTAATAACCATTCCTCTAAATTGATAATCCATTTACTCTCTGATACCCCTCCTCCCTTTTTTTCCAATAAGAGAAGATGGCCCTTTTGGAGGGGCTTTTTGGTTGTTAGTTGCAATTGCTAGCCTTGTTTAGCATTTTCACAGGGACTGTTCATTTTGAATTGGCTGCCGTTATACTTGTGTGTTCAGTAATCTGCAGTTACATTTATAATTTGCATCTGTTCCTAGAGAGATCCAGTTTGGGAATTGGGAAGCCTAGGGCTTAAATCTTGTCTCTGACAAGTACAGGCTGTGTGACCTTGGACAAATCACTTAACTTCTCAGTTCTCTGGGCAACTCTCTAAGGCTTTAAGTTTCAGAGCAACTCTTGCCTTGCTGCATGGTTTCCTCTGTGAGAAAGTTTCCTGTACTAATGAGCACATTATAGGTCCATTTTTTTTATCCATATGTATTGCTATACTTGTTGTTCAGATTGCGTTCAACTCTTTTGTGATCTGTATAGGGTTTTCTTGGTGGAAACACTGGAGTGTTTTGTAATTTTTTTTTCTCCAGTGGATTAAAGTAACCTAAAGTTTACCTTAACTTAAGGTTAAGTGACTTGCCCATGGTCATACAAATTGTGAGTGTCTGAGGTAGGATTGGAACTCAGGTCTTCCTGACTTCCAGTCTTCTCTCCACTGAGCCACTTAGCTTTCTAATTATTAATAGGAAATGAAATCATGAAACAATATTGGTCACTTGTTTATTACAGTATAGATTAATTCATATGACTTTTTATTTGAGGTTTTTTAAAACACTAATTTAGTAGTGGTTTTCAATCCTTAAGATGTTTAAAAGAACCTTAAAAAGACATTAAACAACCAAACTTCAGACACCTGTGAAAATCTAGGTTATCACAAATGATCTTAAATGTGAATTTTATTCACTTGAACTATCTGCCTGGACCCTATTTTTTTTTTGAGGGGAGGGAAAATTTGAGTGTTATCTGACCCAAACCATTCACACTAAGAAAATAATTCACAGCTTATCTCCAGTTTGGTAATTGTTAATAAAACGAGAGAGGATTTGTTCTTAACCTCCCTTTTGGAGTCTGAAGGAAATGAAGTTTTGAATGGGGCGGTGTTCTTGTGTCAACCCACCCATTCCCATCAGAGATTTAGGGCATTGCTAATGTGTCTCATTGTCTTCTCTGCCTAACAGGAGTTGCTTCAGATGCACTGTGCTAACTTTATTCAAATTTCAGTGACTTGAAGGAAAGGATTATGTTTAATTTGAATTCACTTTATATTCACTTAATTACTCTCACTTTGCGATCTTGGACAATTCCTCCTTCTTTTGCTCACAATTAGATTTTCCTAGTTCCCTAGAACTACAGCACTATAGAGGGCCAAGTTTATTTTGAATGTTCCCTCCCACAGCCACATGATTCCCTTGCTGTAAATAAATATCAGTCACATGGTAATTCCCACGTTAACATATTTACTTGATTTGTTTTACTTTAATAAGGACTCATTCTTACAGATTTGCCAGGTTCAAATCTATTTTTGGTGTTTCATTTGTTCTTCTTTACGACAAGCAACACATAGCTAACATCCTCAGATCTACCTCGTAACTCAGATTTGATCAGGCTCAAGAGTTCGTGGCTTGAGATTTTGTCTCTACCATTTCCTTTCTTAAAAGAGACAATCCCAAATAGTGTTCTGGATTTGGGATTTGAATTTCAGTTATGTTCCTTACTGACCATCTGATCTGTGGGAAGGTCATTTCCCCAGTCTAAACCTAATCTACAAAATAGGTAATATTTATTCTGCTTATTTCATAGGATTCATAGTGTGAGGAAAGCACTGTGTACATTGATCAAAAAGCATTGATTAAGGGTTTATTATGTGTTAGGAACTCAGCTAGTTGCTGGAGATATAACGAGAAAAATTAATTAGCGCCTGTATTGAAGAAGCTGATGTTAGAGAGGGAGCAACTCTGTGCGAGTGTCCACAATTTGACATTTGAGTGGATTTTTGTCTTGCTTGGAATATCCCAAGGCTAAGAGGAGAGGAGGCAGAGCAAATAAAATGCTTGATAGGAAATTCTACTTTTCAGAAACACTTATTACACAAATGAAAAGCTATTGTGCATTATCTCAATGCAGTCATCTTTAAATTTTTAAACATGTGCTGACATTTTATATCTGAAGATATTACCAATCTACTTATTTTCTAGGAGTGCTGATAGGTTGCACTGTTAGCCATACTCTTACCCAATATCCCTTGTACAGAGATATATTTTCAAGATGGCTTTGTGTGTGTGTGACCTCAGGAGTTTAGTTATTGACATGAAAAAAATAAGGCTCTGTGTATAGGTAAAACTAATGGCATACAAAGGAACTGATTTAACAGCATTCAATTGTTATATACCCCAAATGCTGGTTCTCTGATTTATGAATCAGTAGGTGCTTCTTAGTCTCAAGGGATTTGTATTCATATTGAATAAAGTATCAGACCCACTGGTTCTGCCTCTTTCAGAAGAGAGCTCCTATTTGAGAAGCATGGAGGAAGGACACTAAGCATTTTTTCATTATAAAATGCTTATCTTAGGTAGACTGGTAGTATGTTATTTACACTAAGTTAAGTGATGCAAAAGAAAATGAATGTTGTAACAGATGACTATTTTTTTCCTATCCTCTGGAAAAAACTTATGTTAAGAATGAGCTGCAAAAGTTTAGGAGACCCATTTCTCTTCACTATTGTAAACTACAAGTTTTAGGGGAAGCTTGTGGTTTAAAGAACAGCTCTCCCCCACATCTGGTACATGGTTAACGCTTCTCTTTCACAAGTTATAATTTGAATTGAAAGTTGATCCATTTGATTGTTAATCTATTTATGTTGGGATAGAAATCGGTTTTTTGTTTTGTTTTGTTTTTGAGTCGGGACAATGGAGGTTAAGTGACTTGCCCAGGGTCAACAAGCAATAGTATGCATCAAGTGTCTGAAGCCGTATTTGAACTCAGGTCCTTTTGAATCCAGGGCCAGTGTTTTTATCCACTGCACCACCTGGCTGCCCCCCTAGAAACACCAGTTTAAACAGAAAAGATTCTCTAAATTCATCCATGTATCTTGAATTTTGGATGTTTTCTTGGAGTATGTGTTTCTTGATGCTGGATAGTGAAGTGGGCCTTTGTAACTTACTACATGTATAGATCAATTTTGAGAAAAAGGATGAGTCATAAAGACTAGTTTATATGC
Organism: Dromiciops gliroides; assembly: GCF_019393635.1. Lineage (NCBI taxonomy): Eukaryota > Metazoa > Chordata > Mammalia > Microbiotheria > Microbiotheriidae > Dromiciops > Dromiciops gliroides. The sequence goes on along the minus strand of NC_057863.1, from coordinate 85,582,593 downwards.
ATTTATTCCCTAATGTGGAGTCAAAAAATTAGTATATTTCAGTCTTTTGGGTAAAGGATAAACAACCAGTTCATTAATAATCAGTATTTATTGACTATTGGGCAAGCCATTTGATTAGTGCATTTCTATGTCTTTAAATTGGGGAGGACACATTGCCATATTCTTCACTGGGTTGAAGTAAGGATCAAATGCAAATGTGATTTAAAATCACTGATAAAGTGCTATATTTTTAGTCTAGTTTTACTTCTTAGTGTAAGGCACTTGGAAACAGGAAGTTAGAAGAGTAACAGTTTCTTTTGCTACACAATTGCGTGGTGGCTAGATAGTATATCAAATCAAACCTCCTGACCCTGCCTGACCAGTTTCTGCTCTTGAGGAAAAGTCTACTCCTAAAGTCCTATGGACTGTCTTTTCCAATTTGATGGCCTCCCTCTTTCCTGGTCTGACCCTGTCTCTCCTTATCTGGTGTTCTTTGTCTGAGAAAGTCCCAGTTTCCTGGGTCAGCATTTCCAGTACTACCCTACACAGTATCAGTAGGGGTTCTTTGAGGAAAATTCAATAATAATGGGGTTTCCTCTCCCTTCTCTAAAATATTAAATAGGAAATTATATATATATATACACACATATAAAATTTATATATATATATATATATATACATGTATAAAATGCTTGTTACATGGTAACAGGTTTTCGACATGAAAAAGACCTTGATTTCATCCCTTTATCCTTGGAACATTTCATTTTCTGGCAGATGCTCAGAGAAGCATTTATGGTTTCCATCAAAATATTTCAGTCAACTTATAGGTTCTTTCAATATATTAATGCTGCAAAGTATTTTTGTGGCCAAATTAGTTTGAGAAATGCTGTCTTGGGGATTCAGGCAATATGGCAAGCTACTTCTTACTCTTTCTCTATCCTACTGGTCTTTAGGGCACTCTCTTACTTCCCACTCACTAAAACCCATGAGATTTTTCAACCTTGCTTTCTTGGTTCCCATTTCTCCCCTCTGTCTGCTGAACTTGACTGCAGATCCCAGTTGCTTGCTCACAGGACCCTGGAAGGTTCTTACTGAAATGTAAATGAATCTAACAAAGGGAGGAGGGGGGGGCACTTTTTGTAACTTTGGGACAGTCCTTCAGATTTGAAGTGTGGGTTAATTTATGCACTTTCCATTTACTGGTTTTCTTTTTGCTGCATTTGGTTTCTTGGTGTACCTTGTAAGTACTGTTCACACCTGACCCTATTTAATTTACTAGGTTTGACAGGATCACAGCCTCTAATAGTATGAAGGGGGCACGATGGGAGAGGCTGTGACATTGTCAAATCTTGTAATGCCAATTTGTCTGACATGGAATGAATTCTTTCAGTGGAGGGGAAGAAGAAATAAGAAAAAAATGTGAATTTAGAAACAAATGTATTTTGTGGGAGAGTTGCTGTAATTTTCAAAAATACTTTGTGGGAAACAGATTATGTTTCTGTAAGAAGGATTTCAGACTCTGGCAGACTAGCCCTGCCGTTCACTCTTTATTTTTAAAAGTGCCAGTTCTTTTAGGTGCTGAATACTAATTTGTATCTTAATTATCAAGAGGTTTGGCATGTTATGGCCAGGAATATCTAACTTAAGTAAAAAGTAAAATAGAAATAATCAATGTAGCAAATATATATATTTTCATAAAATGAGTACAATATTAAGGATTTTATATACTTGAAATACAACTATTAATAAAAACAATTAATTTAATTACAGCCCTGTTGAAAAGAAATGTGAACACAGTGAGCGATAGCTGCTTATTAGTCCTTTGAGCAGTGAGTCAAGGGGGCAGATGGATAGATAGAAGAATGTCTGTGCTAGCCAGTCCTTAGACTAGTTCTTTCTGAAGCCATGTAATGTTCTAAGAAGGATTTTAAACATTGAATTGCATTGATAGGCAAATGATGCCCTTCTTTCCCCCCCCTTTAGTTCTGTCCTTCGTTGTCATTAAGCTTGTGTTCTATCTGTTGGGTCTGGTAAAATACTCCTCTGCATGCTAGATGCTAAGGATGCTGTAGGTTTCTCCTTTATGCAACTGAGAGAGACAAAGACACAGATAGTTAGAGGATCGTTGTTATTCTGAAAGAGTTTGGAGGATACTTGGTTCAAGTGCTGGCCCCGTCACTAACCCTCTGTATAAATGGACAAGTCCTTCACTTCGGGATTTTCCTTTGATGCCTGTGAAAAGGAAGGGCTGTACTTGATGGTCTCAAGTTTGAGGGAAGGTAATGTTTGTCTTGACACAATAATGGAAGATCGCTTGTGATACTCTTGGATATGTAAGTTGTCGGTCTGCTTTGCAGGTTGGTGTGCCTCATCAGCTGATCTATTGGCTCATATGTTTGGATTCATGACATGCCCAAAAGCAGTGGAACAAAAGTATGATACTCAGGCCCCAATTCTTTGTATTCTGGTTTGGGACACAATTTAGTACCATCCACCTGGGACTTGAGTCCCTAGTCTTTAATCCCCTAGTTCGCTTTGCTGGTTTGGGGACTTATCCTTCCCTACCATCCCTGGACTGGTTCTCCCTATTCCTGTGGCTCAGCGGGTCTTTGGTTGACTCATTGACCTAGAGCTCATGTTGTTTACTACCTGTGTGACTTTGGGCAAGCCACTTCATCTCTTCTATCATCAGTGTCTTCACTTCTAAATTAGAATGGAGGATGGGGGAGAGCGCTGAGCAAGATGACCTTAGGATTCCTTCCTGCTTTTGAACTCTGAACTGGAAGTAGAGAGAGAGAGAGATGCCATGCCTGTGGGGAAGAAGAAAGGAAGGGAATAGGTGTTTATATAGCCCCTATTAGTACCAGGCTCTGTACTAAGTGCTTTAAAAATAGTCTCTCATTTAATCCTCACAGCAACCGTGTAAGTGGTGTTATTTTTCCTATTTTATAGTTGAAGAAACTGAGGCAAATAAAGGTTAAGATTCTTGCCCAGAGCCGCACACCTTGTAAGTGTCAGAGGCCACATTTGATCTCATTTCTTCCTGACTCCAGCCCAGCATTTTATTCACCGTAGCCACCTGGGGTGGCCAGCTAGGGTATGAGAGAAAGCCTTTATTGTGGTACTGTCAAACCATCATACACAAACAAACAAAAACTCTTACTTTCCTTTTCTGGGCAGCACATATTTGTTATTTAACACCCCTGGTCCCCGTTCATGCCCAGGCATGGTGTGGCACCTTAAAGGACAGCCCTTTGTCCCTGGCATGTTTACTAGTCACCAAGGAAAATATGACTCCTGATTGGCTAAGAGACATCTGAGCCCAGGAGGAAGGGTATAGATGAGCTGGAGGAAGAGAAAAATGGCAAGAGAGTTCAAGGAGATGGGATGGAAATAGGCAAGGTGTTAACTTGTGAGTGGGAGATAGGGAGATCTCCTTGAAGCTGCAGATATGTGGGGAAGCTGTCCCCCAACATGTCCTGGATTCTCAGAGACCCGCCACTCTAAGAGATTGCTAGGAGTGGATTTTACCAATGACAATCATTCTCTCCTTGATGGAACTCAGATTCTTTTTTTTCTTACTCCCAAATTGAGAGTTTAAAAAAAAATGTTTTCTTTTGTATGCCTTTCTGATTTCTGCTTACAACTTACTTTGATAAAGAGCTTTAATACCTGTTGTTATTTATGGAGATGCAAGTTGGTCCAGTGAAAAGAAATGGCTCTTGCTTCAGAGGATCCAGATTTGAATCTCACTCCTAATGCTTATCATATTTATGACCTGAGTCAAACCACTTACCCTCCCTGAGTCTCAGCTTTCTTACCTGCACAATGAAGGGGTCGGACTGGATGACTTCGACGGTTCCTTCTAGCAATAGAATCATAATCCTATATATCCTATGATTTAGTAGCTACATTTTAAATTTTTTTGTTTGGTCAAGTGATTTTGTAGTTATTTGACAGATCATTGCTATATGGATATGAATCCTGGGACACCAAGATCTGCAGAGAATCAGAATTGCAGATCACCTGACAAGTGATGGAGAAACAGAAACAACCTCTTGGTGGCAAAATAGGCCATAGCCTCTTTTGGGGGGGGGGGCAGGGGGTAGAGCAATGAGGGGTAAGTGACTTGCCCAAGGTCACATAGCTAGTAAGTGTCAAGTGTCTGAGGCAGGATTTGACCTTAGGTCCTCCTGAATCCAGGGCCAGTGCTTTATTCACTGTGCCACCTGGCTGCCCCAGGCCATAGTGTCTTACTAAGGACAGATCATCTTCTAGTATAGGCACTCAGGGGGTAGAATGCCTCACATGGAAGGCAAGTGCAACTTTTGGGATCCAAATCCTGTTCTTGACTCAGGTTGGTTTTCAAACCACAGGTCAGCCACTTTTCCTGACCCACAGTTTCTTCATCTGTTACTGGAGGGATAATCCCTGTGTAATATTTAAAGTTATTGGGTTGTTGAGCAGCTTAATTGAGTTAACTGCATATAAAGCTGTGTATGCTTTAAAAGGCTATTTAAATAGTTATTATAGTGAGGATGTCACCCTAGAGGTAAGTTATGGGAAAAGCGGGCACCTTATCTTGTGGTAAGAGTGAGGGATAATAGATAGCTGGCCCATGTGTTTCACTGGTACTTCAGTTAAGAGACCTAAAATAAAGTCTCCACCATATCCATGGAAGATTTCTTGGGACAGTTTGTGTGTCACACAGGATGCAAAGAAATGGGTGAATGGGAATATAAGCCAGTGGAGAGAAGTGCCCCCTCAAAGAGATAACAAAAGCACTGAAATCAATCATATATCTCTTATGTAAATAAACTGATAGCAGTACTGGGTTACAAGGTTTTTTAAAAAAGTTTGTTCATAATTCGGTACAGATACTTTTCATTTCAGTTCTCAATCGTTGCTACAAATTGCTTTTTGCTTAATGCATATAAACTGTGATGATTTTTAATGTACCTCCAGTTACAGTGTACTCTGGCAATACTTCAGGAAGTGAATTAGGCCTTTTAAACATACCACCTTAAAAAGAACTGCTTGTTTTGTTGAAATGGGTATTAGAAATCTTTGATTGTAATGTCTGGTACAATTCTGAGTGTGTGGGTACTGGATACAGTAGAAGCTCAACCATGGCATAGATTTCTTGAGACCAAGAACAATGTGAATAGTAAAAATGTGGATCATTCAGTTGTGTGAGCTATCTGCTGCCATCTCTCATAGCTGTTGCCAACTGCCTTCTTTCAATGGTGTGTGTGTGTGTGTGTGAGAGAGAGAGAGAGAGAGAGAGACAGAGAGAGAGAGAGACAGAGAGACAGAGAGAGACAAATACACACACACACACACACACACACACACACACACACTCTGGGTGGGGGTGGGGAGACTCCCAAGGAGAAACCAATCAAAATATTAGCCTGGGTCAATTTTTTCTACAGATGGGAAATTGTCACTTTTCATAATTTGGGCTTCCTGGAAATCCATGACATTGTCTTCATCCTCTTGCCTTCCTTCTCCCCTGACATATTATAATTAATTGAATGAGGTCATGGTTTAGGAAGGACTGGACAAAGATAGTGGAAAGGCACAGATAGGATAGCTCCATTTCCTTGACCCCAGTGAGAGATTTCTGGGAATTCAACCGGTGATGCACTAGATAGAGTGTTCGATTTAGAATTAGGAAGACCTGAGTTCAAATCTTGTTCCTTATACTTACTAGTATAACCCTGAACAAGTCCCTTACTTTTCTCAGCCTCCATTTCTTTATCTATAAAAGGTGGAAAATAATAGCATGTACTTTATAGAGTTGTGAGGATCAAATGAGCACTTTGCAAATATTAGATTAGATGTAAAGTTTAGCAAGGTCTCAGCCTTCATGAGGCATAGATAAACTTAACACATATACAAATAATTTTAATGCAGCATATATGAAGTGCATAAGAGAGTTATAAACATAGTTTTTTGTATGGAGTATGTATGTATATATATATGTGTGTGTGTATGTATATATGTATGTGTGTGTGTGTGTGTATGTATAAGATTATTACTTCCCCATGCAGTGGGGGTAGGTATCAGAGAAAGCTTCATGGAGACAATCATTTTTGAGCTGGGCTTTAAAGGATGGGTAAAGAAAAGGGATTTAGAAGGGCAGAGGTAGGAAAGCCAGGGGCTGTTCTGGGGGAAGATTCATTGGAATGTAGTGAAAGTTGGAAAGGAACAATGGTTCCAGGTTCAGGAGGACTAAATTCTGGAGGACCTTGAACATGAGGCTAAGGGAGTTTGAGCTTTGTTTGGTGGGGGAGTATAGGGAGTCAATGAAGGGTTTCGAGCCCAGCCTAATAGCTTGATCTATAGATTAATGTTGCAGCAATTTGAAGACCCAGAGAGCTGTGGAAGTTCTCTTAGGCTTTTCTTTGATAGTCATTCATGACTATGGGAATAGAGAATAGGGTGCAGAAACAAGTTATCCTCACAGTAGTATCAATAGGAATTGGCAGCTGTGGGAGGCTAGGGAGAGGGAAGAGTTAAAAATGAAAAAGTTTTGAACATAGAACTTTGTGAATGTTGGTGCCACTGAAGTCTGAGTGTTCTTTAAGGCTGGAGGTGCAGATCTCAGAGTCATTGTTGTAGAAGTGATAACTGAGGGGCAGCTAGGTGGCGCAGTGGATAGAGCACCGGCCCTGGATTCAGGAGGACCTGAGTTCAAATCCAGCCTCAGACACTTAACACTTAACTAGCTGTGTGATCCTAGGCAAGTCACTTAACCCCAATTGCCTCACCAAAAAAAAAAAAAGTGATAACTGAAACATTGGAAGTGGATGAGATCCCCTGGGGTTGGAGGGAGGGGAGAGACAGGGAAAGGTGGAGACAGAGAGAGGCAGAGACACAGAGACAGAGAGAAAAGAGAATGAGAATAGGTAGAAAAGAACAGAATGGGGGGCAGCTAGGTGGTGCAGTGGATAAAGCACCAGCTTTGGATTCAGAAGGACCTGAGTTCAAATCCGGCCTCAGACACTTGACACTAGCTGTGTGACTCTGGGCAAATCACTTAACCCTCATTGCCCCACCCAAAAAAACAAAAACAAAACAAGATATAGAAAAGAACAGAATGCCAAGTATAAACATTTTAGGGAGTGACTACTTTAAAAGAAGCTGGGGAGTAGAAGACAAAAGAAGTAATTATCAAGATAGAGAAAAAGCAGATGATTGGTTTCTGGAGAGCTGAAGGAAAGGAAACTGCCAAATCAAATGTTACTGAGAGGACTGAGGACCCTGAGAGAAGTCTATTGGATTTCAAAGAAATAGAAGATCAAAGATGGAAGAGACCTTATGGAGTGTGTTGTTCTATTCCCTTCATTAAACAGATGAAGAAACAGGGTCTCAGAGAAGTTGTGACTAGCTCTCATGCTTCTCAGTACAGGGAGCACGCTCAGATAGCTAAGGCATATGGTCTCCAGACTTAGAGCTCTTTAGTACCACACCAAACAGGGAGACAGTGGAAGCTCCATTGTAAGGTGTTAAGGTTTATGGAGGTGAGGAAGTAAAGACAAGGATACAGATGATTTTTTTTCCCCTCAAGAATTTTGGCTGTGTGTGGGGCAGCAAGGTGGTTTAATAGATAAAGAACCGGCCCTGGATTCAGAGGACCTGAATTCAAATGTGGCCTCAGACAATTGACGCATACTAGCTGTGTGACCTTGGGCAAGTCACTTGACCCTCATTGCTCCACAAAAATAAACAAACAAATAAATAAATAAAATTTTAAAAAGAATTTTGGCTATGTGAAAGAATCTAAGCCGGACCAGGAATCTTAAAAGCAAATTAAGTGGGAAAGCTAGGTGGCATAGTGGATAAAGCATTGGCCCTGGATTCAGGAGTACCTGAGTTCAAATCTGGCCTCAGACACTTGACACTTACTAGCTCTGTGACCCTGGGCAAGCCACTTAAGCCTCATTGCCTCGGGAAAAAAAAAAGGCAAATTAAGCATGGTCCTAAACCTCCAAGAGTATACAATCTGACTGACAATACTTGGTCCTATACTACAAGTCCCCAAAGTCTTAGGGAGGTTTTAAGCTTTAATCCCTTAAGTGTTTAAAGAGCTTTAATTGCTTAAAACTGTACTAAGACTTTGGGGCTACTATTGTGTATATATGTGTGTATGGTTAATTGCCTACCTAACAGTAGACTTTGAACTGTACAAACAGCAAACACATAGTCTGCAATGTATACATGCAAAAATGACAGTAACTTTGAACTGTACAAACAGTAAACACACTGTTTATGATGTATACAGGCAAAAATGAAAGGATTGTGAACTACCTTGCTACCTGTACTAGTGAGCAGAAGTCTGTTCACATAAGACTAGATGGATGAAGGTTTTTTAGCAAGTGAAAGAATGTGGTCTATTTTTCTTTAGGAACTTGTGTAATATGCTAGAGGATTTATTTTTATATCCTATCCTATGTTTTTTGATCGAACTATGTGCATAGTGTTTTGTTTTGTTTTTTAGTGTTGTGTATAGTATATTTGTTTTACCGTTAGAACCACATTCCTATGAATGTTCAGATGTACTTTTTTCTCCTCCATTTAGTTTAAACTCTTGTGTGATCACAATCTTCTTATAGTCTTTTGGTAGTAGAATATATTTAGGTTTTTTTTTTTTTGACAATCAACAAACTACTTAACTGAAATCTTTTGAATTATTTTATCAGAAACAAATCTTACTACATCCATTTTTCCCCAGAAGGGAAAATTACTTTATCAATTATGTCATATGATGCTTGATGTTTCTATATATGCAATAGAAAGTGACAGATGCTGGCAGATTTAAGATGGGGCCTAAAAGCATTTAAAAAATGGAATTATAGTACAGGATGCTTTATTTGTTCTGCCTGACAGGCCAAGTGCTTTGCACACCCTGCTGAGCTGAGCCTAGAAAAACCTGCTGTTCTGCCAGTAGCTTCCCTATGGAGCATAGCATTCTTTAGACTTCCCTAATGACTCTGATGTCACAAAGGGAGCTTTATTAAAATAAATACAGTATGAGATTTTCATTCTGATGGTACCCTGCCTAATTCAATAACCAATCCATGCCTTACTTCTCTTTAGAAGCACCATCAATTAAAAGAACTTCTGGTAATGGTATACCTGGTAGAGATGGTGCTTTCAAAAAGTATGCTCCTATCTTGATGCATGTAATAACAACATCTTTTTAGGGGCTTTATCTGAAGACCTACTTGTATTTTAGAATGATTACCTAGCCCCTTGAACTGCTGTGAGAATAATTAAATAATAATGTTTACCCCTATTTGGAGGAGGGAACTACTTATACACAGTGAGATTAAATGCTGCCCTTGGGCTATCTATCAAGTCAGCCCCAGTGACAGGATTGGAAGTGGTGGCTAATTTAGTCTTCTGCTTTAGTTGGTAATGGCAGATTCCACTAATGTGTTCTAACTTATAACTTGCCCCCCTCCCCACCCAAATTAATCTGTTTTTAATAATGGATTTTTAGAATCAAAACAAGCATGCAGTCTTGAATTGATGGCTTCATAAATTTGCTTCCCCCCTCTCCAGCCCCCCCCCCCAACCAAACCACAAGGACAGTTTGGTGCTAGTCAGAAAAAGCATGTTAAATCTATTACTCATTACTTCATTGGACCGATTTTGGAGGTTTGATAATTTGAGAATAGCATATGAATTAATGGTAATATTTCAAGGATGAGTGACTTCATCAGTGTGGTACAGCTTCTACTGATGCAGATTGCAGACCCTCTGTGCCTCAGTGGGTGGTCTTAGTGAATTGCTGTGGCTGAAAAAGATTCATCTCTAAATGGCAAATCTTATGGTGATGGAATCTTGTCAGTCTTTAGGCTCAGTGCTGCTCGACTAAAGATGCAGTGTGTCCTATCCTGGGAGCTAGAAAAATCAGAGCTTGTACTCTGTGGTCAGGGTCACCTTCACACCACAATGCCTACAGAGCAGAACTTGAATGAGTTTAGAAATACTTTTGTGAGAGATTAAATCTGGGGCATTTTGCATATCTGGTGCACTTGCCTGTGAACTTGATGAACAGTGTATGTTTTTAGGATTAATATAGCTTTATACCTGCACAGATGGAGAAGTTGTGGCACAGAATACTGGGATGGTTTACTCACTAGATTTCAAGTCCAAGGAACTGGGTTTGCATGCCGGTTCAACTGTGTCAATTCAGTAATTTCGTTGAACACTTACTGAGCACCTGCTTTGGTTAAGCCGTTCTGCTGGGTTCCTGGAGAGGGGGTGGGTGGAGAGGGATCCCCCAAAATGAGCCAAACCCTAAAATGAAATTCCAAACATCCCCTTTCCCAAAAGTTCTTCCCCCCCCCCCCCCGCCCCTTCCCTTTCCTCAAGGAAGTTATGTCATACTCAAGGACCAAATGAGATAACCTGTAAAGGCTTGCACATAGTAAGCATTCTATAAAATGTTAGATGTTATCATTGTTGTTGTTGTTGTTATTTATTATTTACTAGCTTTGTGACTGGGGGCAAGTTACTTAGATCTCCTCCTCCCATCCCCATTTTTGACTGTTTTCTTATCTCTAAAATGAATGAGTTCAACCAGATGCTCTCTAAGATTTGTTGTAGCTTTAAATTGCATAATGCTATTTCCCCAATATCATACCGCAAGATTATACTGCAAGTCAATGATAGATTAGGAGATAAAATTGTATTTCCAGATGATTTTATACATGTTAGAATAGAAAAAAAAAATCTGGAAGAGGATCTTAAATTCAAAGAGGCTACTGACTTCATAGCCCTGTGTTTTTCCTCTCCAATTAGTTGCTCTGAGAGCCTCTCCAATGGGAATTTTTAAAGATGTGATTAACAAGAAAATAGAAAAGTCATGACTCATATAGTCTGGAAGTTCATTATGATAGAGGTGTTTGGGGGAAAGTCTGATCTTTCTTAGGATATAGACAAGATAAAAATTTATTACATAGTATTTATTTCTGGTATTATCATTATTATCCAAAACGGAAAGAATTTTTAAAAATCTATTTCTTCTATAAACTAATTACTTATTTGGATTTTTAAAAAATCATCTTAGGCAGAGACACTACAGTGTAAATGGGTTTATTGAGAGCTCTTTTCACTTTGGAGCATTTTGGTAACATGGGCATACACCATCAGAAGTTTGGATGATTTTATGAGTACCCTTTTGGTTTGGCTTTAAAGTTTTAGATTAAAAGCAAATAAAATCCTTTTCACATTTGAAATTAATTTAGTAAAATCAGTGAATTATTCAAATTAAATTAATTCAACTCACATGTAATCGATTTTTCTGTTTTGCTGTGAGGGAGAAGTCAGAAGCATAGATCGTTAGAGCTGGAAGGGGCCTTACAGATCCTTGAGGCATCTTGATTATTTATTCATTTGCTCATAATAGTGAATAATACTCAAGGTAGCAGTAAATTTGCAGTATTAATTCAGGTGAAGAACAATGGTAACTTCAGACTCCAAACAATTACTTCATATGGGGTATATACGCTGACAAAAACTAAATCAGCCCCACCAAATCTTTTGGTGATGTCACCTTTGAAATTGTTCAGGTTGATGTAGCTCTTTGTTGGAGGAAATTAGCTAATAATTGAGACTGGGAGGTATATGGGTCTATCATACAAATGACTTAAGATGAAATCAGAAGGTAATGACATTTTTCACCATCTGTAATGGTATCCTCAGAGATACTATTTGGGATATTCTTCTCTGCATCTGGTACTGTTCCTTTGACCTTGACCCTCTCAGTAATTTACATTTTATTCCATTTGAAATGAAACTATTCATATTATGTTATATTATGTGCTGAACACCTGGGACCCAGGTTCTAGAGCCACCTCCCTTGCTGTGGTATGACTAGGTCAAGTTATTTTTTCCTCACCTTTAAAATGAGAGGATTGAACTGGGTGCTACAATGATGATGGATGGATGGATGGAATATGATATTGTGGAAGGAAGACTTAAAGTATTTGGAGTTTAAAGGTACAGAGATTTAAATTCCAACTCTGCTCTTTTCTACCTACGTGATGATGATGGACAAATAACAGAATGTCCCCAGGTCGTTGGTTCCTGACCTGTAAAGTGAAGGGGCATAGGTGATCTAGGTCTCTGGTTCCAAAGCTGATGAATAATAACATGTGGCATTTGTATGCTACTTTGTGATTTAGAGAGTGATTACAGATGTTCTCTCATTTGATCCTTACTGATGAAGTTGTCTTACAACCAGTATTTCCACTTTATGGATGGGGAAATTTAAGGTCAGAGAAGTAAAATGATTTGCCTAATGTTCCAAAGTATGTGGCAGAGCCAGAACTTTTAGCCCAGGTCTGATTTCTGATTGGAGGAGCCATAACCCCCAAACCCCCATGTAAAGAGGGACCCCAGCAGAGGCACCTCCTCATTTCTCACTTTTCTACTGTGCTCCTGCCCAGTACCTTCCTGCTACTTCCCTCCCCTTTTCACCTTTCTTTTTTATGTTGTCTTCCTCCATTAGATTGTAAGCTTCTTGAGGGGAGGGGCAGTCTTTATTATTATTGGTATCTCTAGCACTTAGCATAGTGTCTGGCACATAGTAGGTGCTTAATAATTGTTTACTACTGTATTGCTCCTCCCAGTATGCCAATCTTCCTCTTGCATATCCTCTTAAGTTCTCTTTCAGCTGTAACATTCCAAGAGCCCCAGGCATCAGATTTCAAGTCTTATGTTCAATTGATGTATTTTGTAATCTCACTTAATATTTTGCATATGTGTTCCTCATTTCTGTGATGCTTCAATACTTCTGTGTCCATCTCTGAAGGTGTTCCTTCCATTGGTACAAATTGCAACCCATCCAGGTTTTATCCCTTGTCATTCTTGCATAGATTCTCTCCAGACAGGCCACCCAGTGTGCTGGAAGCCTTTTATGCCTTTTTTCATGTTGAGGGTATCAATCTGTTAGCCATCTGTTATCCCTTGCTCATGTCACATAGCCAGAGTATTTCCTTTAAAAAATCCTATTTTTTTCTTAGTGTGAACTTAACCATCATCCACAAATACAAACATTTCCATATTAAAGAACTGCAAGAAAGGGGATTATGTAGGTTAGAGCATTAACAAACATTTATTAAATGCTTACTATTCTCCAGGCCCTTTGCTGAGCACTGGGGGTTTGCAAATACAAGTAGAAAGTTCCTGCCCTCAAGGATTTTATATTCTAAAAAAGGAAGATGAAGCCGAAAAGGTTGAGAGAAGTGTGAGGATGAGGCAAAGAAGTGTGTAGGAGAAATCAGGAGTGCAGTCTAGAAAGGAAGGAGAAATGGTTGGCTTGGCTCCCCTCTGTAAATTGAAGTAAGGGGGTAGTGATAGGGAAAGGAAGAGATTTTAAAAAGTAGTTTTGTTTTTTTTAAATGCACAGAACAAATTGCAGAAGTGGACCCAAACAAATAGATCCTTTTTTTTTTTTCTTTTTGGTCTCATTATACATTTCCTCTTTGATTTTCTTCATTCCATTTCTTTAGCCCATGTTTTCATTGAAAGTATTCTGTAATTTACTTGTACCCACTATGGGTCTCTGCATTGATATTTGGGTCATCTGTAGCTTTAATTTCTCAAAGATTCTGATCTTGGCAACCATAGAATATTGTTGGGAGAACATTTATTTTTAGAAAAGATTGATCTTTGCAATGCGAATCAGCTTGGGAATTTTGCTAGCACTGAACAATTTCCTAGATGTAACCTCATTTTCCTTCCTATTGGATTCTGGACCCAATTCACTGTTCACCTATCATGCTTGTCCCAAATAAATGTATTGATTTACTAGCACAAATGCAGTGTTCATTCTATTGCATGTCAGGTGATAGGCATATTTGCATCTATTTGTTTTTTCTTGAGTGGATTGTTAGGGCAATCCTTTTTGAGTAAATATGGTCATGATTGAAGAGGCTTTATAATATTCTAGATCACTTGAAGGAATGAAATGTTCTTCCTGAAGAAGAGATTTATAGGGGATCTAACTATCTTAAAGTATCGGATGAGTCTTTTTATGGAAAAAGGATTAGACTTATTCTGATGGGTTTCAGAGGATACAGCTAGGAGCAGTAGGCAAAAAATGCTTAGGCAAATGTCTTTAGGTAGAACAATTGGGTAAGTAGCAGGACATTCTCATTTAGGTATAGGTCAGATTAAATTAGTCTAAGATTTTGTGAATCTAAGAGCAGTACCCATTTTAACACATAAGTGTTTCGTCCGCTATGCCACACCGAGTTAGGGATTCAAAGGAGATGTTCTTCTGTCTTTCAGTTTGTTGTTGTTGAGGATTTCAGTTGTGTCTGACTCTTCATAGTGTTTTTCTTGGCAAGAATACTGGTGTGGGGGGCACCTAGGTGGCGCAGTGAATTCAGAGCACTGGCCCTGGAGTCAGGAGGACCTGAGTTCAAATCCGGCCTCAGACACTTAACACTTACTAGCTGTGTGACCCTGGGCAAGTCACTTAGCCCCAGTTGCCCTGTTAAAAAAAAAAAAAAACCAAAACCAAAACAAAACAAAACGAATACTGGTGTGGTTTGTAATTTCCTTCTTCAGGGCATTAAGGCAAAGAGGTTAAGTGACTTGCCTACAGTCACACAGCTAATGAGTGTCTTGAGACTGAATTTGAACTCAGGTCTTCCTGACTTGCTTTTATGGTTAGAAACCTAAATAAGAATTAATGAAACAAGACAAACCTTACTATAAGAGGTTATGGAGAATGAAGACAGAAGAAATTGATCTCATTTTAAAAATATTTACTTAAGAGGTTTTTTCTTTTGTTTGTTTTTACCTCTGAATGACCATGAAATAAAAAAAAATACCGTGTAGTCTGTTCTTTTTCACACTTTGGGAATGGGAAGTTAATATGTACTGATGCAGTGGATGGCATCTCTTACTTTTATGGACACTCTGATGTTCCTTTTTCTGTTACCATTTTGTTGTTGTTGTTTGTTGTTATTGTTCTTCTTCCTCTCACTGCTCTGTTCTTCTGGGAGCAGTCAGCACATCATCACACCTTCTTGCTCTTGGACTGACCCGAGATGCCTTGTTCTTAGTTTTCATTAATTGATTTCTGCTGGCTCTCCAAGATAGGGATGCTGCTCAGTACTAGTGCATGAATTATATGCTGTTTCTTCTGCTATCATTCAACTGTCTAGGATAAGGCTTAAATGTATACATGCTCTATGTATAACCTATATCAAATTACTTTTCTTCTCAATGAGCAAGGAGGAAAGGGAAAGAAGGAATTTGGAATGCAATTTTTTTTTAAAAAGCAAATGTTAAAAATTTCTTTTACATGAAATTGGAAAAATAAGATATTTAGACAGTGGGGGGAAACCTTACATATATGTATTCTCAGGGGAACAAGGCCATGCAATGGTGTCTACCACCAATATCCTTTCTCTAGGGATTCAAGTCAGTCTGAAGGGTTTAGGCTAAAACTATGAGACATATTTTTTTGTGGTTCACATCCCTTCTTTGTACTCTATGCCTAGTCTCTGAAGCAACATAGAACTTAACCATTGGTACTTGGGTTGAAGGAAGAAAAAGCCCTAAACAATGAATATTTTGTTCTGTGTTTTAGGCATAAGTGTTCCAGAACCAATATTGATTTTATTTATTATTATTCTAATATCTAAGCACTTCTAGCCTAGAGAAAGAGATGTCCATACTGGCCTTCAAACATGGTTCTCTCTAGCCCAAGGTGATATAGGCTTCTCAAATAAGGAAAAGATCATAATGTGTTAAAATATAGTTTGGGGATTAACATTTCCATTCCATCTTAAACTCCTCCCCTTAAGGAATGAAAGGAAAGACCTCTTTTCTGAAGTCAGTAGTGTAATCCTTTCCGAATAGGACAAAATGGCATTTCCTATAGGTGGATCTTCTTTTTTTTTTTTTTAATTTTTTTGTTTTGTTTTGTTTTTTAGTGAGGCAATTGGGGTTAAGTGACTTGCCCAGGGTCACACAGCTAGTAAGTGTTAAGTATCTGAGGCCGGATTTGAACTCAGGTACTCCTGACTCCAGGGCCGGTGCTCTATCTACTGTGCCACCTAGCTGCCTCTAGGTGGATCTTCTTAATCAGATAGAGAGAGTCAGGTTTGGTTATAACCAAATTAAAAAAAAAAAAACATTTATTTATTTGTTTTGTCTGTTTGTGTGTGTGGGTCAATGAAGTTTGTGACTTGCCCAGGGTCACACAGCTTGTAAGTGTCAAGTGACTGAGGTCAGATTTGAACTCAGGTACTCCTGAATCCAGGGCCAGTTCTTTATCCACAGCACCACCTAGCTGCCCCCAAACTCATTTCTTAACCATTTCTTTCTACCTTGCTCTAAAAGGGAATTATCAAACAAGAGCATAGTTTCTTATTGTTTCTAGATGCACCATAAAGGTGATACAATAGATAGAGTGATGAACCTGGAGTCAGGAAGGAAGATTTGGGTTCACATTGGGTCTCAAACATTTACTTAACTGTGTTATAGGAGACATATCTCCTCTCTGAGTTCATGTGGTGAGTAAATGCTGCCAATTCTGCATTAACCACAATGCAGAAATTATGGAGGTAAAAACCTAGGTTTTATTATCATGCTCAAGCTTAAGTTCAGGTTTCTGAGAAAACCTGAAGAATTGTTGGGATTCTAATAAGGTTTCTCATAGGAAAAAATATGTCAGAGTGACCGAGATACAACTCATTTACATACTGTGATCTTGGACATTCCTCTTAGGCCATAAAAGTTAAAGCGAAATCTATAGTCCATTCTTTCTTCAATGTCATAAAAGTTGAACAAATTTAGTTAAGCAGAGTTATAATCTCGTACATCCCCAAAGGAAACAAACATCATCGAACAAACTATAGGTAAACTGTCAGGTTACAGATTAAACTATGTTCAGAGGATTTACAAATAGCCTGATTGAGGAGGATTTAAGACAGGTTTTGAGTTAACCAAAAACTCTAGGAGTAATGAATGCCGTGAGTCCTCAGTAATAAAATGAAAATAAAAATTTCCCTAACAGCTGTTTTACCCTGGGCAAATAATTTAACCTCTATCTGCCTCAGTTTCCCTCATCTGTAAGATGGAGTTAAGAATAACACCTGCCTCCTAGGGTTATTGTAAGGATAAAAATGAGATATTTGCAAAGTACTTTGCAAACCACAAACCCCTTTACTTATATGCTAGATAATAATAATTATTATTATTAATAATAATAATAATAATGTGCTCTCACATTTTAGAGAGCAGATAGGCTACACAGAAGAAAACTCAGAGGGGAATATGAAGGGACAGCTGAGCATAGCTGAAGCACTTCAGCAGAGCCTTCCCTGGCTGATTATTTATACCTTCAAATGCCATATGGTGAAAATCATCAAATACCGACCAGTTTAACATCTGTATTGGTGTGGATTATAGCACTTTGCTCTTCTAGATAACTATTTTCCTCCTAACCCAGGTGTCAAAAGAGTTCATGGCCAGTGTGTGACCTCTGCTCTGTTCCTATAGCCGCTTCCCCTTTTGTGAAAAAGCTGACTCTGACCCTTGTGCTTAGACTGTGAGGTAGCCGGAGGGAGTGACAGGCAGTAAATTCAGACCCAGCCCCTTCCATTTATTTAATTGTGAGAACTTTATCCTCAGCCTGTCTTTTAGAACTTTCTCTTCTTTAAGAATTTCCATTCCTTTAAAATTCTGCCTCAAGAATCACCTTCTACATGAAACTTTTCTAAACCCCCTTCCTCATTAGTGTCCCCCGACCCTTATATTTGTATCCTGTCTATTTTGTATATACTTATGTACACATTGTCTCATAGATAGAATGTAACCTTGAGAGTAGAAACGTTCATTCTACTCTCAGTGATGACCTCAGTGTCTGGAATATAGTAAGCGCTTAATGATTACTTGTAGATCTATTGATTTCAGGACCTTAATCTTGCTTACCTGACTGGGAGCCCATGGACCAGGGGAGAGATAATGGGACTAGGGAGGGGTCAAGTCCTGGGTAACTGTTGTCCCTTTTTGTCCTTGGGGCTGCTAAAGGGACTGATATGCCGAACAAAAGAAGAGTTTCCATCAAAATGTCTACTGTGCAGTAGAGAACCTCCTATCTTCATTGGGACACAACTCTTCTGCACGCTTACTTAGGTATAGAACTTAACTACATTCCCACTTGAAGTAGAATTATGAAAGCTGAATAGCCAGTCCTGACTTAACAGTTCTTTGAATGAAATGATTACCTCACCCTTTTTAAAGCTACATTGAATATCTTGTGAAAAGAGTAGGTATTGACAATGTTCCATATGTGGCATCATATGGAGGTATGATTAAAGGGTAATTCTGTTACATTTAGTTTCTTTGGTTAAGATAGTTGCAGAAAGATAAATCACCATTTAATGATAACAAATATAGGTTCGCTCCCTTCTAATCTTTGATACAAACATGAATGTCAATGTTACTATGTGTTAAGATACTAAATTTCGTTCCCCCTTTCCTTAGGAAATTAAAACAACAAATACTTCTTATGGTATAACTGAAGGCGTATAATTTATTCTGGTAAATAAAATAATTTTAGGCCTAATCTGTATATAAAGGCTCATCTCTGTGTATACATGTTTATTATAAAGCCATCTCTTAGAATTCAGAACATGGAAGAAGAAGATAGCTTATTGTCTTTTATTGCAGGGCTGACAGAATGTTTATTAATGGTTATGGATTTGAAATGAGCATCTTACTAAATGGGAGTCTTGGGCCAACCTCTGACCCTTTGTCTTAAAGGTTTGAGAATAGATAATATGAAAGAATACCAGCTTGTTTCCAGATGGCTGCGTGCCTGATGCTCCTTTATGTTTAGCTGTCATTCAAATATGAATGCCCGGTGATTATAAGTGTCTCTTTTTCTTTCCTGGACTGAAATGAAACCTTTTATGTATTGTGTGTTAAAACAGATTAACTGTTTGGCTCATCAATGGGAAAACTAGAACAATAGTCTCCAACTCAATGGTATAGTAAAAGAATGTGCTTTTGGGAACAGGGGCTAAGGTTCATAGACAAATTTGTACATTCATGTCTTGGTCTAGAGAAGGGTTGATATAGTTGCAACAGCAAACCTCTTTGACATTTTAGTTTTATAATTATATGTAGAGTAGAGATCTCTTTATAACCTCTAAGATTATCCTTTTGCTAGCTTAAAAAATATTTGCTGGTTTCATCAGGTGAAAATGAGATTGATTTTTTTAGAAGTATAGCAAATAAAAATCCCATATTAATTTATTTCTTTAGTGCAGTAAAATGGGATGAAGAGAAATGAAATGTACATACATCTATGCATGTATATATGTGTATATATACATATTATATATATGATTTTGTTTATTATGGAAGCAAACTGTAGAATTATTCTACATTATCTTTTAGCATACTATGGAAAAGCTTATTGGGTTAATGTATTTTATATTGTGCTCATAGCTCATCATTTTAATGGCATTTATTTGCTAATCTTGGCAATTTTGTGAGCTAAAAAGCTAGCAAAGGTAGGCAATAATAATTTGGGTATAGTTGAAGTGCAGGGCTGCCTAGAGGCAAGAAGATAGGTCACTGAGAGGTCGTCTTGTTTATTCTTATTTTTGAAGCACTGCAGTGTAAAATGTATGATAATGGGGATAGGCTTAGTATCTTAGGGAATTGGCCCCTGTATTTTAGGAAGCTGGACTATTTTGGTAAAATACCATGTGTAGACCCTGGCCCTTGGATATGATGGAAAAGTCACTTATCTGAAAAATTCTATAATTCCTTTGTAACTTAGAGTCTTAGAGAATTTCCTGGAGAATAGGAACAGAAATAAAAATGTTATATCTATCTATCTATCTATCTATATCTATCTATCTATCTATCTATCTATCTATCTATCTATCTATCTATCTATCTATCTATCTTCTAAATACATGTGCATATAACACCTACACAACCATAACCCCTCCTCCCCAGTATACATCTCACACGTAAATAAAGGAGTGTGTTCAACTTCTGTGTTAACTCATGTTAAGAATGCAGAAGGTTTTTGGTGGCATTTTTGTCATAAAAGGGTTGATTTTGTGTTTAGGAAAGAGTATGGGAAAGCCCTCAGAGAATCTTTATTGTAGAGCTATGATGTAAAATACCTAAAGTTACAAGATTAAAGTGACAGCTGACTATAAAACTGAATGCAACTTGGCTGTATTGGGATATGTAAATATCCAGCCCAAAGGTTTCGAGGAACTAAGTTCTAGGAACTTTGAGAAATTAGGGAATTTCCAGATGTGGTTAAAATTTTCATCTTGTAAAGAAGAGCAGTCTCAGGAGTGTGGAAGACGACATTCAAGTCAGGAAAGTTCTGAGAAATTTGGACCATGATGCAGATACGCTTCCATTGCCATGGGCCTGAGAACCAGTAGGAGGAAAATGTTCAACTCTGTTGGTGAACTTTTCTCTATCCCTAAAATTCCTATTGAGGGGTTGGACTTTATAGTTATCTCTTCCAAAATATTTATTCTGTAACTTCAGTTCAACAAACATTTTACTGCCTACTCCTTTGCAGAACACTTGACTGTCTAAGTGTTAATACATTTCAGTATTTTTTATGACCTAGAGCTATATTGGCTAATTTCCCAGGTCTAAGCTCTGATGAATGAGGCTAAAGAGGAAATGAATGATAAAAAGAGACAATGGATAGTAGAGTAAAAAAGTAGTCTTGCATAGGATCAGGATTACTTAGGTATTGTACTCATTCTAAGTAAAATCAAATTAAGTACTACTTCCTGAAACATTGAAATATTGGGTTGCTACGAGTCAATGAGAATAGCTGTCAGCCGGAAAAAAAAACCTGATGATACTAGTAGTATGTGAACCATGTGAATTGTAGTAGACATAGCTATATTCTAGTAGACCTCTTAATAGATAGCTCATTTGGATGTTAACTACATTTTTTTTCTTTTTCTTTTTTATGTTATTCTAATTTTTTTCTTTTTATTTTTTAAAATATTTATTTATTCTGAACTTAAGGAATAAAACAAGCTTTTCCATAACATAGTAAGACAGAAAAAAAGATGATCGTACATGAAATTGCAAATCTATTATGTATAACTTGCTATTCCTTTAAAATATATAATTGTTATCAAGCAACTCCCCACTCCCCCCCCCCCCATGGCTACTATTAGATACAAATAGGTAGGGGTGTGTGTGTGTGTGTGTGTGTGTGTGTGTGTGTGTGTGTGTAAAACTATTCTACACATAATTCTATTTATCAGTTCTTTCTCTGGATACAGATAGCATCTTCTTCATATGTCCTTTGTAGTTAATTTGGTTATTTATAATAGTCAAAATGACTTAGTCACTCAAAGTTGTTCATAAAACAATATTGTTGTTACTGTATACACTGTTCTGCTAATTCCACTCTTCATTATTTCATGCTAGTCTAGCCATGTTTTTTTTAAAGTTTATAATTTAAGTACAGTAATATTCAATCACAATTATATACCACAATTTGTTCAACCATTCTCCAACTGATTGGCTTCTCCATAATTCCAGTTGTCTGTCACCACAAAGAGAGCTGTTATAAACATTTTAGAACTAATAGGTTGTTTTCCTTTTTCCCTAATCATTTTTGGAAATAGACCTAGTAGTGGTATTGATGAGTCAAAGAGTATGGGCAGTTTAATAACTTTGGGGGCATAATTCCAGATTGTTCTCCAAGATGGTTAGATCAGTTCACAATTCCACCAACAGTTTATTAGGGTCCCAATTTTTCCACATACTTTGCAACATTTCTTGCTTTCCTTTTCAATCATTTTACTAATATGATAGGTATAAAATGATATCGCAAGGTTGTTTTAATTTGCAT
Organism: Dromiciops gliroides; assembly: GCF_019393635.1. Lineage (NCBI taxonomy): Eukaryota > Metazoa > Chordata > Mammalia > Microbiotheria > Microbiotheriidae > Dromiciops > Dromiciops gliroides. The sequence goes on along the minus strand of NC_057863.1, from coordinate 85,560,707 downwards.
TTCTCTAATCAATAATGATTTAAAGCATTTTTAATATGACTATAAATTGTTTTGATTTCTTCATTGGAATCTTGCCTGTTCATACCCTTTGATCCTCAATTGGAGGATGACTTGTATCCTTATAGACTTGACCAAGTTCTTTATACATTGGAGATATGAGACCTTTATCTGAGAATCTATCTATAAAGATTTCTCCCAATTTTCTTCTTTCTTTCTGATTGTGGCTACATGTTTTACTTATACAAACTTTTTAAATTTAATGTAATTGAAATTATCTATTTTACACCATACACTGCTCTCTATCTCTTGTTTATTCACAAATTGTCCACCTACCCATAAATCTAATAAGGAATATGTTTCACATCCTTTAAATTTTCTTGTAATATCTCTCTTTATATCTAGGTCGTGTATCCATTTTGACCTTATCTTGGTAAATGGTGTAAAATATTGGTCTATGCCCAATTTCTGCCAGACTACTTTCCAGTTTTTCCAATAAATTTACCAAATAATGAATTCTTCTCCGCAAAACTTGTCTTTATACTTGTCAAATACAGGCTTACTATATTTTATTTGCTGCCATAAATTGTAAATCTACCCTCTTCTACTAACCTACCTTTCTATTTCTATTGCCAATGCCAGATAGTTTTAATAATTACAGCCTTATAACATAGTGTAAGATCTGGTACTGCTGAACCTCTTTCCTTTCCTTTTTAAAAAATTAGATCCTTTGACATTCTTGACTTTTTGTCCTTCCAAATGAATTTTGTTATTTTTTTAAATTCAATATTTGAATGATGATGGATTGATGGAACTTCAGGGGTTATTCATCACAACTCATACCTGAAGCAGGAGACCCCTTTAATACCCTCTATAGTAACTTCTCCAAATGGTCAGTCATTCAATCTGTGCTTAAAACACCTCAGAGATACTGTAAGTATTCCCTTATGGGGCAGTTCAGGTGAGTATTACAGAGTTATAACTCTTAGGAAGTTTTCTCTTTGACTCTAATTTGAACTTTATCAATTTTAAATTATGCCCTGTATAACCAAACAGAACCATTCAATTGGTCAGTAAACATTTTCAAACACCTACTACATGTCAGAAACAACTGTGTTAAGTGCTGGGAAGACAAAAAAAGGCAAAAACAATCTGCCCTCAAGGAGCTCATAGTCTGATGGGGGAGACAATGTGTAAATTACATACAAGGCATATGCAGAGTAAATAAAGCATAACCTTAGAGAAGGCTCCAACCAGGAACGGCTGGAGTGAGATTTTGAAGTAATCCAGAGAATTTTAAAGAAGGGAAATTGAAGAGGGCAGATGCAACAGCTGTAGAGGCCACTGCACCTCAGGCCATGGTCCAGAAGAGTGACCACTTCTCTATACCATCAGGTAGTATCAATTTAACACAGAATTTGAGTTTAGACTTTAGCATAACATATGAACTGCTATTTATTGTATGATGGTAACCCAAATGGAAACCACATCATAACTATTGTAGAGGTTGGTCCAGAGCTTAGCAAGTAATATATGAATTGAGCATTATATGATAACAGGTGCTTGTTAAGCACTTCCTGATGCTCCTGGGTGCTAGAGGAACTAATTTGGATTAAATTGTAAACTCATTAAGGCCTTTGACTGGTTGTGGGGTGGAGGTGGGAGGAAGAGAAACAAAGTCTGATAGCTAATATGAGTATTCTCTGATGAACTCATTAGGTGAGGTCTGACCTTGGAGTAAAAAAAAAATCTTGTTTCAAGCCCTTTCCACCAATTGCCTTATACAGGGTAGATAAAGCAACAGCAAGGTGCCTGGAGGTAGAGACAAGAGGCAGCATATGACAGAGAAGTCAGATGATGACTTTCATGACATCTTCCTTAAGAATCCTGATGGGGACAGCCAGGATTCCTGAACCCAAGAGCCTCAGGAGATACTGATATTTAAATAATGGCATTAAAAGAAGAGGCATTTGCATTGCTTTTCGGTTTCACACCTTAAGATCATGGGACTTTTCCATTTGATTTGCTGCTGAAATCTTCCATGCATATTGTTTCTCTTTAGACTGGGAACTCCTTGAGGGCAGGGACTGTCTATTGTATTCTCACATAGAGTAAAGCACTTAATAAATGCTTTATTCTTTCATTCAGGAGTTATAGATTTTCATTCATTGAATAAAATTCTATGTCTCAACCTCTGCATCAAAATGCAAAACTTGTTAGTTAAAATCAAAAGGTATGCTGGAGGAAGTATCATGACTCTTTCTTACTTTCTCTATTTTCTCATTGGTTTTTTTTTTCTGTGTGTGTGTGTTTTCTTTCACAACATGATTAACATGGAAATATGATTTGCATGACTGCTCTTGTATAATCTATATCAAATTGCTTGCCTTCTCAGTGAAGGGGAAGGGGGAGATTTGGAACTCAAAAGTTTTAAAAAAATTAATGTTAAGAATTGGTTTTTAACATGTAATTAGGAAAAATAAACAGTAAATTAAAAAAAAAAAATTAATGGGCTCTGTCTCCAGACTGCTCAATATCTTCAATGAAAAATGTGGTTTTCTGTACGACTATTATGTTTTCACAATTCTCGTTTTCATTGATGTTCATGTCAGAATGACTTGTTTTCTTATGGAGCAGAATGATTTATTTCTCATGAGGACAGAGTCTGGTACAGGATTTTCCTAATGGAAATTTGAGTTGTTGATGCCAGTATGTTAATAAAGGAACTCCTTACAGTATGAGAAAGTACCAGCCAGTAATTATGGGGAGAGATGAGCAGCTTAAGCATCAATACATATGTCCAAAATGATCTAGAAGTGAAAACTTTAAGTGACTGTGCTTGATGTAGTGGAAAGTTATTCAAATGCCACTTTTCCCCTTTCTCTTTTCATATAGTAGCAGTGGTTATACAGTAAGCAATCAGTGACAATTATGCCAACCTACCACCCTGATGGGCAGATGAATGACATTTAGGTTAGTGCAAGCTTATTATATTTTCCCACTTAAGACAGCTTGAATATTTAGCATGTTTTTGGATTTTTATTAATTTCTCCTTCTGACATATAAAATTGCATCATTTATCGATGGTGTCTATTATGTGCCTTAATGAGGAAAAGTTGACATGCTTTGGAATTCTTTAGTTTTAAATGTTTTTAGTTTTATATGCCATGTTTATCAGATTTAAGATTATTTGGACTATAAATTTCCCCAACCAATTTAAGACCTTGACAAATAAACTTTATTATTTTCTCTATGTGTATTTCTTTGGAGAACTCATCCTCTCTAATGGATTCAATTATCACCTCTATGCAAATGATTTTCTAATCTAAAACATCAGTCCTATATTTCTTTTTCTTTCTTTTTTTTTTTTGGTGAGGCAATTGGGGTTAAGTGACTTGCCCAGGGTCACACACTGTCCCAACCTAGCTGTCCCTAGTCCTATATTTCTAACTGAATATTTTACGTCTCTTTTTGGGTGTCCTCTTTTATTCCCCAAGCACCAGATCTCAATGAAGTATGGAAGACAGAATGCTGGATTTGGAGCTGAAGAGTAGATCTGTGTTCAATACTGGCTCTTTAATTATGTGACCTTGGGCAAGTCACTTGATCAGAGATTCAATTTCTTCTTTTGCAAAATGAGAATGCTATTTGGACTTCTTATCTCAGAGAGTTGTTATAATACTCAAATGAGATAAAAGGTGTTCATAAATGTCAGCATTGTTTTGATCATTTTTCCTTTTTTGAATGTAAAGTCACTTGTATAGTTGAACAATTCAGTTATACTCATAGTGGAACAGCAGAAAGAGCCCTGAATTTAGAGACAGAGAACCCAGATTTAAAGCTTGGCTCTGTTACTTCTGTGTGATGTTAGGCCAGTCATTGCTTTTTCTGGGACTCAGTTTCCTCATCTATGAAATGAATAGTTTTGATTCTATGGCCTTGAAAGTCCTTTCTTGCTTTAAATCTGTGTTACTAAATGTGTTATTCTTATTTACCAAAGTTGAGTGGGGAGGGGAGGGATTTAATATATAGTGCTGTTGATCTAGTAGGTGCTCTGTAATTACTTCACCGGAGGATATGTGGGTGATTCCCAGCTCATATATCCAGACCTAGTCTCTTTCCTGAGCTACAGTTCTGCATTATGCACTCTCATAGGCATCTCAAACTCAACATGTCAAAAACAAAACTCATTATCTTTCCTCCTCCTCCAACTCCACTCCAACTCTCCCCTTTTTTCAGCTTCTTACATTGCCAGAGGTACTACTATCTTCCAATTATTCAAATTTCCAACCTTGCAAGTCATTTAATCATCTCAGCTTTAGTTTCCTACAGAGTGAAATGAGATAATACCCCTTAGGGTTTTTGTAAGGATCAAATCAGATAACTGTAAAGTACTTTGCACACTTAAAAATATAAAAATGGTGGCTGTTCTCTCAATGCCTCACTTATTCTACTTATTCTTTAACCTCATATAGTCAATCTGCTGCCAAATTTCAATCTTTCTAACTTCATAGCATCTCCCCTAGTTCAGATTCTCATCAGGTCTTGTTTGGATTATTATAACAGCTTCTAATTAGTCTCCTTGGCTCCAGTCACTCCCTGCTCCAGTTTATCCTCCACTCAGGTACCAAAGTGATTTTCCTCATACGTCTGTCTGCCCATGTCTCACACACATTCTTTCTTCCTATTCCCCACTTTTCAGTATCCTTTTATATGTTCTCTTTCCCTGTTAGAATGTAAGCCCCTAGAGGACAGGGACTTTTCTTGCTTGTTTTTACAGTCCTTAGCACAGTGCCTGGCATATAGTAAGGGCTTAATAAATTTATGTTGATTGACATTAAAGAGCATTTACATCTAAGCTCCTCATCTTACAGATAAGGAAACTGAGGCCCAGAGAGGAGACAGAATTGTCCACAGTCCCAAAGGCAGTAAATGGCAGAGATGGCATTCAAACCCATGTTTTTTCATATTAAGTGATCATCATCATTCATGGCATCACATGTATCAGTTCACTTAAGCCGCTACTCACTGTTCAAGACTCTGTGAAAAATGAAGAATAGCCCCGGAATCCTTATTAGTGGGTTGTAGGCAACATTATTTTCCACACTTATAGTACAGGAAACTTCTACAATGTGAGGAATACTGGGACACAAATCATTTACTAATAGGCATATCACTGGTAGTGAGACCTTTTATGGACATCAGCTTCTTTTTGGCCCAAATTAGTCCTATTTTTCTTTTTCTTGCTTCCCTGAGAATGCTGGTTCCCATTTCTTAGCTTCATTCTCAGTAGAACTAGTTAGCCTTTTAGCTCCCCTGGATACTAAGCAGCTTAAAGATCATTTTTGGCTGGTTCTCAAGGGAGAATGCCTTAGTTCCATGGAATTACAGAAGTAATTAGCTCTCCAACCTGCCATGAAGCTCTTTTTCTTTCCCTTTCTCTTCCCCTTTTTATTTCCTTTTTCCCTTCCTTTTGCTGTGCTGGGCATTAATCTCAAGTGTTCTCCCTCCGCTTTCACGTCCTTAAATTGTGTTTTTTCTTGTTGATGCTTACAAGTATTTCATTTCTGCTCCCTTATGTGGCCTGAGTTCAATTACTTTTCTACAGTTATTCGGTTTCTTGCCAGTAGAAATACACGTCTATCTATGTATGTAGTATGTATACATGTGTCATATGTATATGTATACACATATATGTATATCCTTCATCTATACACCTCTGTGTTTATGTATATTCTATTACAAATGAGTATTTCTAAAACCCCTCTGTTAGTTGACTGTATATCCAGGGTGTCTCAAAAGTCTTAGTGAAGAAGTATAAATGCTATAAACTTAGAAAAAAACAGTCTTTGAAAGGTTAATTATTTTAATTGTAAAAAAAAATATTGTTTCTTATAAAATTTCAACGTATCTACTTATCTTGTGCATCTCTCTAGTCAGTTTCTGAACTTTGTAAAAAGTTTTATCAGTTGCTACACGGTGATTAAAAGCCTTGCATTTGTAATCCCAGCCTTAAGATCATCCGAAGAATGAAGCCTTGATGCGCATACAACTGTTTTGAAATGTTACCATAAGAAAAAGCTTAATGAGATACATCAGGTGACTGAGTTGGCTAAGCAATAGGACCTCCAGTCGATCCACTGGCCTAAGAAATGTCATCCAGGAACTGTTGCACATGGGCCCCATCTTGTTAAAATAAATATAAAAGAAATTTAAATAATCAAACATTCAAGTGTTGTAGCATTTATACTTCTGAAGTTACTAAAGCTTAAAACTGTAGTAAGTTCGGAACACATCATATACACAGAGACACACAAATGTGCATACAGACACACATGATTGCTAAAAGCTTGTGGCAAGATGCAATTAGGGTAGAGAAAATTTAGAAAATTTTGGAGCTGAAGGAATTCATAGAGGTCATATAGTATAACCTTATTTGAGAGATGAGGAAACAACATCAGAGATGCAAAGACACTCAAATTAACTGGGCCAGTGATAAAGTTTTACAACACCATTGCATTATGAAATATAGAACAATTGTAAACCAACGTTCTACAGGTTAAAAAAAAAACAACCCTTGCCACCACATCTTATAGTCTGACAGATTTGTTTCTCTGATTTTTCTTGCTACCATTTCACTGGCATTGCATTATTGTGGTTTAAGATCTTTTTAATATGCCATTTCATTCAGACCTTCATGCTGTGGTAATGTTGTTGAGTGACTTATGAAATCCCTACTTAAATATGTTTTTAGGAGAGTTAGTATTAATAAATTTAAAATTAAATGATTATTTTGTATAGGCTTCTGTAAAGTAGATGTTAGTGCTCTGTAATAGCAGAATCTTTACTTAGTCCAAAATAATAGTATTTTGTAGAAGAAACCAATTCTGATTATTTCAAGACCTTATATAAGATGATACCCCAGTGGATGAGGATGGCAGTGATTTATTCAAGAATTGATCTTTAAACAGTCAGTGAATAGAGACCTTATGACCTGTATTTCCCAATAATGGAAGTAAAATATTTAATGTACTGAATCAGTGCTCATGCAGATAACCTCGTTTTCTACTCCATTTATTTGATAATTGTTTCATCATTTCAAATTCAATTTACAATAGCAATGAACTCTTTAATATTTTTCTAATAAGGATTAGTTAGAGAGGTTAATATGGTAAAAAATGTAAAGAAGCCTAGAGTCATCTTAATGAGTGTCAGATAATTAACCTACATGGATAGATGAAAGAAATCAAGCCTGCAGTCTGATAGATTTTGCTTTCAAGTTCAAATATAGAAGGTAATTTGTACAATAGCTAGACTTTCCTTATACATTAGGTGGTAGTTGCTATATTGTGTTTTTAACATATATAAAACCTTAATTGTGAAACCTCACTAGAATTTCCAATCAGATTTGATCAATTAGAATTATATTCTCATGTCATTATAATTTTGAAGTGATATATATATGTGTATGTGTGTGTGTGTATACATGTATTTGCATACACACATCTATCCATCTATAATGTATATGCCATATAAATCATTAGGTTTTCAAGTAATAATTTCTTCTTGAATTGGAACCTGGGCTGAATCAAAGAGAATAACTTGCTGTTTCTGGAAATAATAAATTTTTCTGGCACTTAAGAACTTTATTAATTTAAGGCTAAAGAAGTTGGATAAGTCAAACGAAACTTTGGAATCTTCCTTCCTCATCCTATCCTAATAAAGATGTGCCAATATTCTTTTAAGTTTAGGCTAAAGCATTTAAGCATTTTTCCTTAGGATCATTGTAACAGGACAAGAGAGGTTCATAGTCTGACCTAAACATAAACTATCCTAGACAGAGGAGAATTTACTTTTTTTTTTTTTTGGTTGGGCAATGGAGGGTTAAGTGACTTGCCCGGGGTCACACAGCTAGTAAGTGTCAAATGTCAGAGGTCGGATTTGAACTCAGGTCCTCCTGAATCTAGGGCCGGTGCTTTATCCACTCTGCCACCTAGCTGCCCCCTAGAGAATTTACTTTAAAAAATATATTTCTTTCATTAAGTTTTTCCCAATTAAAATTTTAAAATTTTTTTTTAGCATTCATCTTTCAAAATTTTGAGCTCTTAATTCTCTCCTGCCTTGTGGCTCCACTGGGATGCATTGAGAAGGTGAGCAATGTGATATCAATTATACACGTGAAGTCATACAAGACATTTTATTGTCTTAATCTGAGTAGCTACCTCTTTCAAGTTGATCATCCTTACAATATTTATTTTACTTTGTAGAATAATCTCCTGGTTCTGCTCCCTTCACTTTAAAAAAAAAATTAATTAATTTATTTTTTGTGGGGCAATAAGGGTTAAGTGACTTGCTCAGGGTCACACAGCTAGTAAGGGTCAAGTGTCTGAGGCTGGATTTGAACTCAGGTTCTTCTGAATCCAGGGCCATTGCTTTACTCACTGAGCCACCTAGCTGCCTCCTTCCTTCACTTTACATCAATTTATATGTCTTCCCAGATTTTTGTGAAACTCTCTTCCTCCTCATTTCTTACATCACAATCAGATACCATAGCTTGTTTAGCCATTCCCCAACTGATGGGTATTCTCTTGATTTCCAGTTATTTGCCACCACAAAACGATTTGCTATAAATATTTTTGTACAAATAAGTCCCTTTTTTCCCCTTTAATCTCTTTGGAATACATACCTCATAGGGGTATTATAGGATTAAAGGGTATGCACAGTTTTATACAACACTTTGGTCATAGTTCTAAATTGTTCTTGTTAGACCAGTTCACAACTCTACCAATAGTACATTAGTATCTATTTTTCCATATCCCCTCCAGCATTTATCATTTTTCTTTTTTTTTTTATCATGTTAGGTGATCTGATAGGTATGAGGTGGTACCTCAGAGTTGTTTTAACTTGCATTTCTCTAATTAATAATGATTTAGTGCATTTTTCATATGATTATTGATAACTATTTTTCTTCTGAAATCATGTATTTGTAGATTGTTTTTTAGTCACCTCTCAGCCTTGACTTCTGTAAGCTAAAGAAAGCCAATTCTTTTATTTAACCTTTGCTTTTTAGGTTTTTTTTTTCTGTGAGTCCTTTGTAAGTTCTCCACATTCCTTGCAAATTATACTACTAAGTAATTGTCAGTAAAGGTCAGTTGTACTGAATACCAGGGAGTCTGACTTATCTAATTGATCCCATGTATTGTTGCTAGTCTGAGGCTAGTTAGCTCAGTTGGTTAGAACCAGGTGCAAATTAGGGCATGGTATCAGGTTTAATCCCCATAAGGACCAGTTATTTTTTCTGTGCTTCATGGCTTTAGACAGTATCTTTAACCTCAGTCAGGCATAATGATAATTCCTGCTGTTGTGTACAAGGGGGACCAGGTAAAAGATTATAAGTATGGATCAACACAAATCCATCACCGATACCAGAGGTGGAATTTAAAGCACACAGCTCTACAGATACTGGGTTAATCATCTGTGTGTATCAAGGGCACCAAACTTTATCTCATTACATACGCTCACTTTGCTATGGAGCCATAAAAAAAAGAAAAAAGAAAGAAAGAAATGTAAAGCTCTCTCCTTCTTGACACAGGGATTTGAATTAGAAAAGCAATAGATTTTCAAGCCAAGGAAAGCAAGGAGATATCCAAACATTCTTTAGAAATCTAGACACTGGAATTAATTTGTTGGACCTCCATAACCCTTGATACTGTTAGATTTCCCTCTTATTGATTTTTGAGAATCATTTTCTGCTCTCAGCATTGTAAAGTTGTGGACTTTAAATGAAATTCACTCTATTTATTACCGTTGTTTGGAATGACAGTTAAAAAAATTATTCCATGCTTTGTAGATCATTGTACATCTATTAGACCTCATAAAATTAGTCAAAAGGGACAGTGTAGCTTAATGGATAGAGTGTCTAACAGTGAATTAGGATGGCCTGGCTTCAAGTCTCCTTCTAACATCAGCTGACCATGTGACTCTGAGTATGTCCCTTAATCTCTCAAGGCTCTTGGGCAATTGTCTAAGATGCTAAATTGTGGACGAATGGCAAATATCCATTGGTTGAGAGAGAATGTTCTCATGGAAGCTCTGTCTCTCAGTACTCAAATGCCTCTGTGATCTCACTGATTTTGAACTTCTTTCTAATCGAGAAGATTGTCATACATTCATCCTGGCCCATTCTGTGAAATTTTTCTGTCTCCTCTCCTATGTTTGCCAGAAGAAGTTCACCTGACTTGTTGCAGGCCTTCACTTTTTCCTGACATTGTGATGCCACCTGGCTGTCTACCTTGTCCATCATCCCTCGTTCTTGCTATATGACTATCTCATTTCTTTATATCATATAATTCCTTGAAAATCTTCTTTTTAGACTCCTATTCTTTAGAGATCTATATTGCTTATATATGTTCTAGTCAACTGACTCCCACCATGAATCTCTACATTGTGCTCTCTGTGAGTGCAATTTTAAATTTTTTGGAGACAGCTATATTTCATAGGTCAGTGCCAGATAGCAATCCTGGTAGAATGTCAGTGTTAGAAAGCTGGGCATTTGCTTTCATGGGATACTTAGGGTCAGTAAAGGAGGTTTAGAGTTTCTCAAATTGCGCCTACCTTACTTGGGCAGTATAACTCTGGGATCAAGATGTTGCCCATCTGTACTGTCTAACGCAGATGTAAATGCTGATTGACAAACTCTATAATGTATCCTTTAAATACTTGTTGAAATCTGAGAATCGGGTATTTTTTGTTCACTTGGTCTTTCCTATGTGGATGAGTGGGCCATAGACTTTTCTAGGCATTACAGACTTCTTCTAGGAGACTCTGAAGTGTTCTAGGTCTTGATGCAAGCAACGCATATAAGCAAACAGGAACATTTAGACTTTGCCTGGGATCCCCTCCATCACAAGGGTAATTCCTTTCACAAGTTTAAATTTCCCCTTTTATATCTTTCTTGATGTTAATTATCAGAGGGCTTTTGAACAGGGTTATTTCTATTATATGTTCCCAGGAATGATTTTGATATATGCATGTAGAACTTTTTAAAAGAACCAGTAAAGATTTCCTACCATATCAAATACTTTTTCATAATAAAATGCATGGCAGAGTCTTATATTCTCTACATATTTTAATTTATTGTGCAATGGTGAAGATGTGCTTCCTTGTTGAATACTGCTTGCAAAAGCCTTCCTGTTTCTTATCAAGGAGATCCTCTGTGTGTGTCTCTGTGTGTGTCTGTGTGGAGGTTGCCTTGGTTGCCTTTTTTGGACATTAATAATGTCTGAGATTTTTTCCCCATGACTTTAGTATCTTCTCCTCTTTCAGATACCTTGTGAATCAATTCCTTACTGTTTGTAAAGAATTGGAAAAATGGCATTCTTCTGATATACAGAAGAGTTTTTATTTTTATGTTTATTTTTGTCTAGACTCAAAAATTTAAATACTTGGTTTCTGCTCAGGCCTTTCTAAAATTGCTCATGTCAGCTTAGGAGAAAAGCTTTAATATGAGTTTCCTAAGTGTAGGAAGTATCTGCACAATACTTTGTGGTTTGGCACACAAGATAAAAGCAACAATTTAGCTCTTTATCTATTCATTTTTCATTTCTTAAAAGCAATTTCTAAACTCAGTCCTCCAATAGATCATCTTTATGAAAGTGGAACTGTGTAACTACTCCTACAAATCATGGGCTCTAAACAGCCTCTTTAAACATTCTCAGGCATTGCCTTATTTTTACTATTTCCTTTAAATTCTTTAAAAAAGTTCTTATATCAACTAAAAGGAGTTAGGTTAGTTTGGAGATTTTTTTTAAAAAATGGTCATTTTTTTCTGATTACATTATTACAATGGCATCAGGACATCATCTTTACATTTTTTAATTTTCTTCTTTTCTCTCTTTTAATTAAGGAGTTCTTAACCATTTTCTTTCATGGATCCCTTTGTAGTCTGGTGAAACTTATGGATCTCTTCTCAGAATAATGTTTATAAAGGCACAAAGTAAAAAAAAAAAAGACTAACAAGGAAACTTAAAAGTTAATGATAGGGGGCAGCTAGGTGGCACAATGGATAAGGCACTAGCCTTGGATTCAGAAGGACCTGAGTTCAAACTCAGCCTCAGACACTTACTAGCTGTGTGACCCTGGGCAAATCACTTAAACCCCATTGCCCTGCAAAAAAAAAAAAAAAAGTTAATGATAATAAAGATGTAATTATTTTCCTGATCCAAGTATACAACCCTGCTGGTCTGTGGACCTTAAGTTAAGAACCCCTTTCTCTTATTTTGAAACGATGCTTTCCTTTCTTCTGAAAGATTACTTTTCTGTACGATCTGTATGTACATAGACAAAGTAATCATTATTAACCCTTTATCAGATAACTAACACACACACACACACACACACACACACACACACACACACACACACTCTGCCTGAACCAGTATGATTTGAAACATCTAAATTAGCACCAAAATTGCATTGTGTGGACCAGCCTATTCATGGGTGGAAGTAAGGATTGATGATATGTAACTTCAAAACCCTTCTCTCCCTAATCTTCCACATTGGCTAGTGATTGAATTCTCATTCGAAGCTTTCTAATTTTAGTCTAGAGTCTTGATCTTTGGAGGGGGGTAAAACTATGTTAACAATATTTTTATGCTAATGAGAAAGAAGGGTATGAGAGCATATTTTGAGTGGGTTAGGGGAGAAACTATAGAAGGGTCTCAGATTATCTACACTCATTTCCTCAATTTACTAAGGAAATATTAGGGTATTAGTTATTAATTAGAAGCTACTATAAATTCAGATTATTCATTGATGTTAAACTGTTGCTTGTTGGCTACTTAGTGCTTTTCCCTTATTGGGTGCTCCACACCTTTTCCTGTCTCCTTAAATTTTCAGTCCCTACCATCTCATTTAAGTTTTCTCAACCCTTCTCCCAACCTACTGGAGTGAGAAAATAAAGGACATCCTACATGAACTCCCTTTACTTTCCCTTTCTCTCCCTGTATTTGTATGCCTTTACCTAGTTTCTCTTCCTTGACTTTTTTTCTTCCCTGAAGAAGAAATGCCCCTTTTTTGCCTTCTAGCTGTGGTCCTGATCATAGTCCCTTTTACCTTGGGGGCATTGCTGAATCATTTCCCCCCTTTCTCTTGCATTTTTATTCTCTCCCTCATTCATTTCTTCCTCTGTGCCTACAAACCAGTCAGGTCTTCTTTATTCTAAAATATATGCTTGCATACATGACTGCAACCTTGCTACTTTTTCAAACTATTGCCTCATCTTTTTCCTACCTTCAAGTGTTCATATATTTATTTTAAGTCCTTTCTTATTTCATCATCATTTCCAAATATGTACTTTCTCCCTCTCCTCCTCATAAAGTCATCCCTTTATAGGAGGAGGGGTAGAAAGCAGTTCAATAATATTAACCAACACATCATTGGAGTCTGACAGTTTATATAATATTCCATGTCAATAATCTTCTGTTTCTGCAAAGAAGAGTACCTCTGAAATTCCTGAAACACTCATTTATTTCTACTTCCTCTTCACTGGATCTTTAACCATTTGTAGCCCAGTCTCTGCCCCACCACTCTTGAAATTCCTCTCTTAAGAACCACTGAGTGACTGATCACCAGGTTGCCTTTTCTCAGCTGTCCTTAATCTCTTTGATTCCGGCAACATTGACAGTGGTGGTGACTCTCTTCGCTTTGTTTCTGTGACACTGAAGCATCCAGCTTTTTCTTCTCCTGACACTTTCCTCTTCTTTCTAACAGTTATTCCTTAAGGGGTTGCTCACTGATGATTTCATCCACTTCTACATGCAAGTAGACGTTTCTTGTTCTGACTTCTTTTCAGCTGTCTGGTGGCTATAGCTCTCAGTAGCACAATGAGGGCAGCTAGGTAGCACAGTGGATAAATAGAGGGGAAGAAGTGTCAGATTTTATATTCTTGGTCTCAAAGATCACTGCAGACAGTGACTGATTCCATGAAATTAAGAAATACTTGCCCTTGGAAGGAAGGCCATGGCAAATCTGGGCAGCATACTAAAAATTAGAGACATCACTTTACCAACCAAGGTTTGTATAGTCCAAGCTATGGTTTTTCCAGTAGTAATGTATGGCTGTGAGAATTGGAATGTAAGGATAGCTGAGCACTGCCGAATCAATGCTTTTGAATTGTGGTGCTGGAGAAGACTTTTGAGAATCCCTTGAACAGCAAGGAGATCAAATCATTCAATACTTAAAAGAATTCAGACTACTCATTGGAAGGACAAATACTGAAACTTGGGTTTAAAAAACTTTGGCCACATAATGAGAGGATAGGACTCATTGGAAAATACTCTCAAGTTGGAAAAGATTGAAGGCAAAAGAAGTGGTTGGCAGAGGATGAGCTGGAGAGATGGAGTCATGGAAGCAATGAACATTAGCTTCAAGAGACAGTGAAGGATAGATGGACTTAGTAGTCTATGGTCCATGGGGGTCACAAAGAGTTGGATGTGACTGAACAAATGAACAAGCAAACACAATGAACTCAGCATGCCCCAAACCAAATTTATCACCCCTCTCTGTTCCTCTTCAGAAATCAAAGAGCTCCTCTTGTTCAGAGTTGCCTTTTGGTTAATGGTGTCCTTATTGTTTGTTACCTAGATGGAAAACTTCATGGTCATCCTTGACTTTTCCCTTTCTCTCTTCTCCAATATCTAACCAATCTCCAAGTCCCACCAATCCTACTTTTGCAATGTATTTTACATCTTTGTCTTCTATTTCCACCGTTACCACTCTATCTAGGATAGGATATAATTACCTCCCCTTCTTATCTCCTCCCTTCCCCTCTCTTTTCTTCTCTTTTTTTCATTCCTCTAATGCAAAAATGAGGTTGGACAGTGAAATCCAGAGCATGAAAATTCAATGTGACAGTAATACCAGATTGTAAAGAGTTGTAAAGAAACCCCTGAGGAAACCAGGAAATAGGAATTCAAAGTAATCCAGAAAGTTGACACCAAACTAGAAAGTTGATCTCACATTCAGTAGGAAGAAATATAGGTTAGCACATTTGGAGGGGGGGGTGCAGAACAATGAGGGTTAAGGGTCACACAGCTAGTAAGTGTCAAGTATCTGAGGCCAAATTTGAACTCAGGTCCTCCTGAATCCAGGGTTGGTGCTTTATTCATTTCGCTACCTAGCTGCCCCTAGGTTAGCACATTTTAAAACTGAAACTAATCCATGTGGTTGCTCTTTATTTTAAGGAAGAATATATGTAGACCTTGCTTAATAATTTAGAAGATTGGTCATTTGGTTCACAGAACCACAAACTTGGAGCTTTCAAATGGACCTCAATGATCAGCTAATTCAACCTATAGATGGAAAATAGTCCTCTCTATAACATACTTGACAAGTGGAGACCCAGTCTTTTCTTGAAGAGCTCCATTGAGGGGAATCCCTCTCAGCCAGGCAGCCCATTATCCTTGGGGATAGTGCTAATAGTAACAAAGGGTTTCCCTGTGTCAAATCTAATTTTAACTCTTAGTATCCTCTGCCCATAATTCCTAATTCTGCATTTTGGGACCAGATAGAACAGATCTTTCTCCCATTTCCCATGATTGGTCTCCATATACATGAAGGAATTTATCCTAACTTCTCCTTCTTCCCCAGTCTTTACCAGCTTCTTTACTAATATTAATTGCATTATAAGAGCTTTTCTCCTTGTAGGATTATTATTATTATTCCCCCCTCCCTCACACACTCCCCATGGAGCAGTGAGGGTTAAGTGACCTGCCCAGGGTCACACAGCTAGTAAGTGTCAAATGAGGTTGGATTTGAAATCAGGTCCTCCTGAATCCAGGGCCAGTGCTTTATCCACTGTGCCACCTAGCTGCCCTAACATTATCTTTTAAGGAATTCCCTTTAGGAACATATCCATTCAGTACATTAAACCTAAGCATAAACAAATCTTGTTAAAATGTATGAAGAGCAGAGGGAGAACGGGACCACTAGGTCCAGATGGACGAAGAGAATGCATGAGATTCAGCAATCATTTTCTTAAAAACAAACAAACCAACAAAAACTAAAACCTGCTTAAAACAAGTTACGCATTACCAGAAATAACATATAAGACTTTGGAAGTAATTTTTTTCTGTATACAGTTTTTGCCTTTGATAAAAGTGATATAGAGAAATTGGGGGGTGAGCACCAACAAATCACATCAGAAATAGTCAATGTGGTTCAAAAACATTGGTCCTCAAATGATTGAAGTAAGTGGTTTAGTGTAAGAAAAGGAAAAAGGTGACGACTAAATAAAAATATTTTAATTGTTTACAGTAGTTGTTTCCAGCATTTTTTTTGGGTCTCTATACCTCTTGGTTTTAAGTAAAAGCTCCTATTCTCTGTACCCTCTGTTCAGTATGGAAAGCAGTAAATTCTAGAGTTTGTCATGAATATATACAAGAATAATAATTAGATTAATTTTTCATAAAGTTTATTCTATACATAATCACATTTTAGGATCATAAATTTTAAAAATGTTTATTAGAATGCAATAAGATGAATTAGTTACCTCATTCCCTTTCATCATTTCACCCTAGAACACCCTACTAGTCCTGTGGCTCCCTTTTTCCATTGGGAAATTCTTCCTGGAATCTTCATGTTGAGGAAGGGCCTGGTCCAGCCCTCCTTCATTTCTCACCTGGTTCTACTTCTGATTCTCAGGATTTTGCCACTATTCCCCCTACTATCTCAAGTCACCTTTTTCTCCCTCTGCCCCTTTCAGTTTCCTCTTATTGGTTATCTTCTTCAATTAGGATGATAGCTCCAGGGCTGGGCCTTTTTAAAATTTTTTTTCCTTTGTATTTGTATCCATACTGTTTAGCTCCCTACTCAGCACATGGTAAGTAAGTACATAATAGAAGGCAGCTAGGTGGTTCAGTGGGTAGAACACTGAGCCTGGAGACTTGAGTTCAAATTTACCCTCAGACATTTACTAACTGTGTGACCCTGGGCAAGTCACTTACCATCTGTTTGCCTTAATCCACTGGTGAAGGAAATGGGAAACCACTCCAGCATCTTTATCAAGAAAACTCCATGGACATCATTGGCCATGGGGTCACAAAGAACTGAACAACACCGGACTACTGGACAACAATAAATGCTTCCTGCCTTGACTAAAAGGAACCTTGATATTTTTTTTTCTTGTCAACTAATAGTTTTATTTTTGGTCTATAGCTTTTCAAATGAAAGGCAACCTGAAATAGTAGATAGATGCCTGGGTTTAGGTTTTGCTTCTGACACTCTGTGTGACCCTGGGCGAGTCACTTAAACTATAATTGTTCTGGAGTTGTGGCTCTGGGGCTCTATAGCTTGCATCTTGGCAGTCAGGAAAACCTGAGTTTGAATTCTTCTGAGGATACTTGCCAATTTCCTTATGTGTAAAATGTGGATAATAATAGCACATACCTGTTAGTGTGTTGTAAGGATCAAATGAGCGAACATGTAAAACATTTTGTAAATTTTTTTAAAAAATTTTTTAAAAATCAAATTAAAATTTTTTTCAAATCTTTAAGTGCTATATAAATGGCAGCTATTACTATTTTTATTAGATAATTCTCTAAGACCATAAATTGCAGCGAATGGGCACATGTGAAATTGTAGGGGGAGTTGCTTTGACTAATGAAATTGATAGTCCAGTGTCTATGCCCCTGTAGTTCTTCAAAGAGAAGCTCAAATATCAGGCTGTGCTTTCAGTTTGTTTCTTGCTTTGAATTCGATGGAGAACAGGACACGGAATTCCAATTAATAAGTTACGATGTTATAAATGGAATTAAAGCCTCAGGATCGTGTTTATAGGAAGACTAAGATATGCTTCTCTGAGGTTTGCTACAAATTTTGTAACACTGTTGGTTGGAAATCAATTTGGAATTTCTCTTTATTGCAGAGTTCAAGTATTTCACTGTGTTGTTATTGCTGTTCCGCCCCCTCCCCCCAGCCCAATATGAAAAGTAGCCAAACCACATTCATTTTGATTTGGTCAGTAGGAATTCTTCAGTTATTTCTCCAAAATTTGTTAGATGCACTGTAATGTTCCTTCCCTTTCCCATCCTGCCCCTACCTCCTTACCATTCTCTCCACATTTTTCCCTCACTAACACTACTGTTTTTGGAACCCTAGTTTGGATAGTATTGCTACTATTTACCAAGTTTTCCTCCCTCTACCTTAACAAGTCTCTCATATCCCAAAGAGTTGTATATATTCCAGGTTGGGAAGCTCTGGTATACAAGATTCTAACTGTGGGTTTTCATGAAATTCAGACATCATCTAGTTCATCGCCTTGTTACAGATGAGAAAACCGAGGCCCAGCAAGTTCATATAGGTGATATTGTCAATATTAGAGGAGGGATTTAAATGCAGCACCTCAGATTCCAGTGGTCTTTCAGCACTTTACCATCCTGGTGTTCTAATAATGATTTTACATAGATTCTTGTTTTTCTATATCCCCAAAGGGAACTGAGGTATAGACTACATTCATTTTAGAAAGAGGGATTTCTGCTTTCAAAGGCTGAGTACAAGCTTGGGTAGGTTCTACCAAGGTGAAAAGACGTCAGCCATGGTTCCTGCAACAGACTTAACCAGAGTAGAAAGAGGAACATTACCAGAAGGCCAGCCACTGGGTGATAAATCTTTTGGTATTGGCATTCCATGAAACGGAGAAGAAAGAAATTCCTGAAAGTGTGTCTAATCCCTGAATGGTTTACTAAAGACCTATTCCTTGGGATCTTGAAGAATAGGATAGATGGTTATTTGTTTAAGATGGCGTAGATATTACTCTTTGTGGGAAAGGATGCCATGCTAAGTATCATCTTGACCTTACCTGTGGCTTTCATAATAGCCTGGAGGGAAGGAGGGGGTGTGTTAGATACCTAGCAGAGTGTAGCTTCACAGTAGACAGACAAGAGATGTTTATTAAAGATAAATGGTATATTGGGTCTAAAGATGTTGCAACAGCTTTGATTAGGGTACATGGTTTGCTTTTATTTGATGGTGTTTAATAATCCCATTTATACAGGAGTTTTAGATTTCATAAATGCTTTTCTCATGACAGTTTATAGATAGTGTAATGCAATATCCTAGTAAGGAAACTGAGTTTCGGAATGATCAAGTAACTTGTGTGAGTTTACATAGGCAGTAATAATAAAGCAATTGTATGGTGCAGCGGTTAGAGCACTGTGCCGGGAGTCTGGAAGACTTGAATTCAAATGTGGCCTCAGACGCTAGTTATGTGACCCTGAGCAAATCATTTAAACTCTGTTGGCTTCAGTTTCCTTATCTGTAAAATGGGGATAATAATAGCACTTTCCTCAGAGTTGGTGTGAAGATTCAATGTGATTATAATTGTAAAGTGCTCTGTAAACCTTAAATACGTAAACATTCTACTATATAAATGCCAGGTAATGTTAATAATGACACTAATAACTAATAATAATCTTCACAGCAAGCTATGATTCAAGCATAATTCTTTTGATTCCAAGTACAGTATGCTTTTTCACTATAGCAATTCCAAGACTTAGAGAGAGAGAGAGAGAGAGAGAGAGAGAGAGAGAGAGAGAGAGAGAGAGAGAGAGAGAGTGAGGTGAGTGAGTGAGTGAGTGTGTGTGTGTGTGTGTGTGTGTGTTCTGAATATTTGCAATGCAGAAAGGTAACAATGAAGCACATGGACTTAGGATGACATTCCCATGTGTCTATTGCCACCTTATACTGCTGAAGTCTTCTTGGCATCACCATGATGAACTCAAGTCTTGATTGACACCACCTCCCTCAGCCCCCTGTACCTTCTGATTGGAGGGCCTAAAGGTGGAGTACCAAACTTTTCCCTGTGCCTTATTTTATAAAGCGCAGAAACTAGACTTTTCAGCTGACTCTACTCTGCATCTGTCACTTTCCCTGGGCTTATCCATAAGGAACAAGATATACCCCTGTCTCCCCTGCCATCTTCCCTCCTTCTCTGTTTTTCTCTCCCCATTAGATTGTAAATTGAAAGCAAGGACTTTTTTCTTTTTTATTAATTATATCTACAGTGCTTAGCACAGTGCCTGACACATAGTAGGCACTTAATAAATGTTTATTCAATTTATTGGATTGATAAGTAATGTATACTCTTTCTTACCTCTTCACTTTCAGTGCTTGTGGAGAGAAGTATACTATGGGGAGTGTGTTAGTCTGGATAACTTTTGTCCTCTATTGCTAAGACTAATAGAATTATCTTGACTTGGTCTGATTTTTCATAACATGGACCACAGAATCAGGAAAGATTCCTATTGACTTTGAATCTATTAGATTTTTAAGACTAATAATTCAAGCTTCTTATGGACTTAAAAAATCACATGAGCTGCCAGGGATTTTGAAAGTTCTGTTCACTTCTTTAGATGGAACTATAGTTGGGTAGTGACTATTGATTTACAGTGGATTATTCCAGTCCCTTGTTTTTACTACATTTTCTCTTTCATATTTTTGGGGTCTATTTCACTGTTCATCTTCACTTAAAAATCAGATTAAGAAAAGTAAAGAGGAGGTGAAATTCAAATCATTCAATATGTTGTATGTGTAAGAAGGGACCGGGTTGAAATTATTGGCATAGAATAAAGATGTCAGACTTGTCTATCAGTATTTTTAGAAATTATTAATAATTGGCAGATAGTTAATATTTGTAAAATATGTTTCTAGTTAGAATTCTCTTTAAAGGAGTTTAGTTTCATTTATGTCTAAGACATCAAAGGATATGCTGATAATTCAATCTAATGAGTATTTTAATATGTAATGTATTGCTTCAATTTTATATTATGGTCACATTTTAATTAACTTAAAAGTGAAAAACACCATAATTTTTAAGGCATGATTTTTTGCATAAGCTGTATGTAATTTTCTTGATGTTTTTAAAGGGAGGCAAAGTAAAAATTAATGATTCCATCATCTGTTTTTTCTTTTTTTGTAAATGACAGCTCTATTTGCTATTGTATGGTTTACAAAGTATATTCATTATCTTGTATTAGGTCCATTTTGTAGATGAGAAAAAGCTGAGGGTCTGAGTTTAAATTACTTAACAGAAAGCCACACAGTTATTAAGCAGGAATGTCAGTATTTGGACCCTGGTCTTTTGAGCTGAAATCCAGTGATCATAGAAGTAAGAATCCCTTCATTATGCCACACTGCCTTATATTGTTAAAAAATTTAGCACCTGGAACACAACATCTATAAATGCTTGAAAAGCTGCAATACTATTAAGGTAATAAATTGGATTTGAGGTTAGTCTAGTAAATATTAACAATGGTAATTTGTTAGGTGGTCTATTAACACAGTTCTTGCTCTCAAGATGCTTATAACATAGCTTAGGCACATTATAACCTCTTTCACAGGGTTGTTCTGTGGAATAACTGATCAAAGTGATTGTAAACCACTTTTCATTTTATTCTTGGGCATATAAAACTGTTCGTTACTAATAAGGCACACATTTAAAGGAGAACCTTATTAGAAGAAGTAAAATAAGGTAAGCTGCCCCCAAATCTTTTATTTCCATAAAAACTCTGCTGCCTCTAATTCATTGAGGGGTGAGGAGGGAAAGAGAATGTTAAGAATTCCTTATTTGTATCATCATTTAATGATATCCTACTCTATGCATGGAAATATGTTAGGTACTGGGGATACAGAGACAAAAATGAAAGTCTCTGTCATCAGGGAAATTATATTTTGTTGGAAGTTTGGGGTGGATGATGGAGGAGGGAGAACAGGACTGTTTATAAGGGAAGTATTCTTTCTTCTCCTTCATCTGAGCATGTTTACAACAAGGAGGGAGCCAGTTCCAATTTCTTACTGACATCCAACCCATTATGTATTGTAAGATAGCTCCATCTTTAATGTTACACTACTATTTGTTCTTAAGATGATCCAGGTGAGTGGAAGCCGATAATGATTAGCATTCTTTATAATCTTTTCATTTTTCTGTTTTTATCCAAGCCCTTTTTGTTGTTTTGTTTTTAATAAAATGATTTCCAGTCAATCAAACTTCATCATTCATTGACTTAATGAGGCTGTGAATAATGGACTTCATTACTACTATAAGGCTCTTGCCATTACGGAGGCATTAAGAACAATCTCTAGCCAGGACTTCTTTGTGTACATTTTAAAGAATTTTAGAATGAGTAAAATTTACTGACCAGATTTTGAATATTTTAGAGAATGGCTTACTTAATGTGAGCTAGATGCATCAGAAGCTATAGGAAAGTTTCGATTTGAAGACACTCTTTTTCCTCTTATGGCCATGAGGGACATAAATAGTAATTGACTCATTGTAATATAGCAGAAAGAGAACTTCCTAATGTATATCTCTGAAAATAACTGGCAGTTAGGAAGGTGATAATAGAGGGGGAGAGAAGGGCTTTTTTTTTTGTTTGTTTACTTCACAGTTTTGACCTGGCTAGACAGGGCTCCTTATAACAGTATTCAAATTCAGTAGTTTTTTTTTTTTTAATTAACAAAGTAGGATTAATTTATTAGAGGCTTGACTCAAGGATTTAAAAAAAATAATTTTACAAGTATTTTTAAACTTCCCAACATATCCTCCCCAATTTGAAAATTTTTAAAAAGAAAAATGAAGCCCTTATAACAAATATGAATAGTCCAGAAAAAACATACCTACATTGGCCTTGTCAAAAGATCATGCATCTCATTCTTCTTTTAAAGTCCATCACTTCTTGGAGAGGGACATGGGAGAGAGAATATTTATTTCATCAGCTCTCTGGACACATGCTTTATCATTCCATCAATGAGCATTCTAAAGTCTTTTAAAGTTATTTTTCTTTTTAATGTTTTTGTCATTGTATAAATTGTTCTACCAGTTTTGCTCACTTCACACAGCATCAGTTTATAAAAGTTTTTCTATTTGCTCTGAAACTATTTCATCATTGCTATAGCATAATATCATTCCATTACATTCATGTATCATAAATTGTTTATCCATTCCCCAATAACTGGGCATAGTTTCTAGTTTTTTGGTTACTATGATAGTAGCTGCTTTAAATATTTTTTGTACATATGGGTCCTTTTGTTCTTTCTCTGGAGTATAGGCCTAGTTATGGTATCAGTGATCAAAGGATATAGATAGACCTTAAAATGACTTTTTGGGCTGTAGTTCCAAATTACTTTCCATATTTGCTGAACAGATTCATAGCTTTGCTAACAGTGTATCATTGTCAGTCATTAACATTTATTAAGTGCTTATTATGTGCTAGATGTTGTGCTTTGTAATGGTGGATACAAAAAGAGACAAAAGACAGTCCCTGCCCTCAAGGATCTCACAATCTAGTAGGGGAAGTAACAAACAAATGGATATATACAAGTAAGCTACATAAACGATAAATAGAAAGCAATTAATAGAGGGAAGTCACTTGAATTAAGTGGGTTTGGGAAAGTGGGATTTTGTTGCTGCTGTTCAGTTGTTTCAGTCCTTTGTGACCCCATTTGGGGTTTTCTAGCCAAAGATACTGGAGTGATTTGCCATTTCCTTCTCCAGCTCATATTACAGGTGAGGAACTGAGGCAAACAGGGTTAAATGACTTGGCCAGGGTCACACAGCTAGTAAGTGTCTGAGGCTTTATTTGAACTCAGGAAGATGAGTCTTCCTGAATTCTAGGCCTAGCATTCTATCTACTTTGCCACCTAGTTGTGGCTTCAGGGAAACCTGGGAAGCCCTAGAAGGTAGAGCTGAGTAGGCAGAACATTCCAGGCATGGGTATAGCCAGAGAAAATGCCTAGAGCTGAGAGATGGAGTGTCTTGTTCCTGAAACAGCTGGGAGGCCAATGACATTGGTTTGAAGAGTCCATGTTGTGGAGTAATATTATGCTTGTTTTCCTGTAGCCTGTCCGATATTTGTGACTCAGGGTTTTTGGAAAACTCATTCATCCTTTTCCTGTTCTCTTTCTTTATTTTAGCTTTTTTCCCCTAAACTGCTTCCTCTTCTTTGTTCTACACATCTCTAAAATTTGTTTTCTTTAGTTCTTCCCTAATGAGACATTCCCCTTATGTACCATCATGATTTCACATCTATATGTTCTTTTCTGTTAGAGGACTAAATGCTCACAGTACAGTATACTAATATGTTAATATTGACTTATTTGTTACTGGGTATGTGATATTTGATTTAAAAATAATTGAGAATAATGGTTTATTTTATTTTATTTTATTTTATTTTTTTTTAGGCAATGGGGGTTAAGTGACTTGCCCACGGTCACACAGCTAGTAAGTGTCAAGTGTCCGAGGCAGGACTTGAACTCAGGTACTCCTGAATCCAGGGCCAGCGCTCTATCCACTGCGCCATCTAGCTGCCCCATAATGGTTTATTTTAGCATCTGTGTCATATTGACACTCAAGCTGTGGAGAAAAGCATGTGGGGACTTTACAGATTCTTTTCTTTTTTTTTTTTTTGGTGAGGCAGTTGGGGTTAAGTGACTTGCCCAGGGTCACACAGTTAGTAAGTGTCAAGTGTCTGAGGTCGGATTTGAACTCAGGTCCTCCTGAATCCAGGGCCAGTGCTCTATCCACTGCTCCATCTAGCTGCCCCTACAGATTATTTTCAATGCTGTTAGGTAGTAGTTGTCTAACAATGTAGGAGGTGCCACTTGGGAGAAGGTGAATACCTGGACAGAACATTTGATGTGGTCTATCCAGATACAGTTCTTCTTCCAGAAGGAGGAGAGGATAAATATAGATGACTAGAACATCTGAGTCCCAAAAGTGTGTCGCCCCTGACACCAAAGGAATTTTATTTACTTCTCTGAGCATCCAGAATGTCAGTGGAGTCTGTTTATTGTTAAAGGGTGGTAAATGGAAAAAAGCTCCAGTTCCTTTACCCTCATCATTATAAAAGTGGGTAAGTTCTAAATGCTTTAGCTGCTCAGATCCTGCCCACAATCCTGGGGAGGAGGGGGAGATTTTTTGAGAACTACTACATATAATTGCTTTGACTCTCAGAGACCCCAAACCAGTGGGTATTTGGGTTGGTAGGAAGGAAAGAACCAAGCATTTATATAAAGCCTACTATTTGCTGGCACTGTGCTTTGCCTGGATGGTACTAGTGTATATTATCAATAAGCCTTGAGTGTGAGGCAGTTTTTCAGTTCCTTTCCTTGAGATCCAGAAACAGACTAACATTAACATCCCTTCTGATTTCTAAATATGTCACTTCCAGCAGCCTTTCTTCATGACTGCTACTGGACTTAATATCTTTAAGATTAGGGGCAAGAAAAGAAAGTGGCAGACATTTCTAAACTGGCTTTTTTAAAAAATAAAGTATTTTCTTTTTTTTTCAGTTACATGTAAAGATAGTTCTCAACTTTTGTTTATACAAGCTTTCCAATTTAAGATTTTTCTCCCTTCCTCCCCTTCCTCCCCATTCCCTTAGACAGCAGGTAATCTGATATAGGTTATATATATATATATAAAAAATATTAAACATATTTCTGCATTAGTCATGTTATAAGAGAAAAATCAGAGCAATGAGGAAAAACCTCAAAATAGAAAAACAACAGCACCAAAAACAAAAGAAATAGTATGGTTCAATCAGCATCTATACTCCACAGTTCTTTTTTCTAAACTGGCTTTTGCTGACTTACCAGGGAACCATCAATTTCTGATTGACCCTTATATTCCTGGTTGTTTTTTCAAAACTGTGAAATGTCTCGAGCATATCTCAAATATGACAGTTACTGCTATTATCATAATAAACATTTATATTTCTGTACCTGCAGTGTACATGTCAGGATAATAGGGCCTATAGAAGGCTCACAGAGTGTCTCCTGTCTATTCTAGACTGAATTCTCTTTTTCAACAATAGTGAGGACAGATAGAAGTCTTTGCAACCTTGTTTTATTTATGTCATCGGCTAACAGTTGGAAATAGGACTTTTTGACTAACTGTAACTGGGTGGATAAGTCCTTTCACTTCTCTATGTCTCTGTAGTCCCTTAGGTAGTTTGTTTGATATTGAAATGAAATAAGACACTCAGAGGTCATTGAAGAGGTAACACAAGGAGATTTCCTTAGCCATACCAGAAGGACATTCAATAGGGGTAGGTGCTGAGAATATCTTGGGTTGATTTAGCTGAGCAAAGCTCCCTTGGTATTGTCTATTGTGGTCCACCTGCCAAGCATCAGAGCAAGCCTGGAGTTCCCTGTAGCTGTTTTTAATCTAGAGATGTTAACATCCTGATCCTTTATATCTTGGAGCTATTCACTCTAGAGTGTGGTTTCAATACTTTTAATGGAGAAACTAGCTTAACTTGCATGAGGTCAGGAGTTAGAATATTACTCTCTATCTTCTGTTCTCTCATTTTTTTTTTGTTTGTTTCGTTTTTTTAGGAAAGGGGGGTTAAGTGACTTGCCCACGGTCACACAGCTAGTAAGTGTCAAGTGTCTGAGGCCGGATTTGAACTCAGGTACTCCTGAATCCAGGGCCGGTGCTTTAACCGCTGCGCCATCTAGCTGCCCCTGTTCTCTCATTTTTAAATTGAGAGATTTGGACTAGTTGAGCTTGAAGGTTTCTCCATTTTTAAGAATATACAAATATATGAATTGTTGATCTGCATTCCAAGGCTATGGAATGACTGCTCTAATGGGTGAACTAAATGACATTTTAGGGGCTTTGAAGGGTTTATCTACCCCCTGAAGTTCCTCACTCATTATGATGATGCTATCCTCATTTAGCACATAGGACAGAGCATAGCCTCTTCTTGCTTTCAAGCCAAAGCTATGCAGGCTTTATCCCAGTGAGCGGAGCAAAAAGATCTCTGCTGTCAGATTAAGCAATACCATAAATGTTCTTCTAATCAGACACTATTTTAAAAGTTATCATCTGTTACTGAAAATAGTTCTTTTGCCACATTTGGCATGTTTGCCCTTATTAAGTACCCACGGAGTCCTAATGAAATGAGAAATAAATGTGGGGGCATTTTTATAAAAAGTGAACCATTAGGTGATCTAGAGAGATCACATGGATCGAGAAGCAATTTGGTTAACTTTGTGGAAGGAATGGAAGTACTAAATACAAAGAGAGTATGCACTGACATGAATCAAAAGCAGAGAATGTTCTTTGAAATGTTAGGATTCTTAGGTGTGATTTTTTTGGGGGGGGGCGGTGAGGCAATGAGGGTTAAGTGACTTGCCCAGAGTCACACAGCTAGTAAGTGTTAAGTGTCTGAGGTTGGATTTGAACTCAGGTCCTCCTGAATCCAGGGTCAGTGCTCTATCTGCTGTGCCACCTAGCTACCCCCTAGGTGTGATTTTAATTGTATGTTGGAGCCATTTTTTTTTTCAGAGAAGAACATATCTTTAACACAGAATCAGTAGGGGTGAGCAATTTGACAGACTCACAACAACTTTTCATATTCTCATCCAATCCACATAGACTTAGGTCACATTGTACTAATAGATGACTTACATAGTAAATGGTCAATTGATGTGCATGTACATGTGTGTGTGTATGTGTGTGTGTGTGTATATATGTGTGTGTGTGTGTATGACTGAAGCATAAACATTTAAAAGTCTTAGACAAAAATCTCTAACCAAATGAGTCTTAAGCTAGGGTCTGTGAACATGTTTAAAAAACTATTTTAATATAATTGGTTTCCTTAGTAATCTTATATATTTTATTTTATGCATTTAAAATATTATTCTGAGATTGGCCCATAGGCTTCGCCAGATTAATGGCTAAAGGGGACCATGATGCAGAAAAGGTTAAGAATTCCTGCCACCAGCCATAAGCTCAGTTCCCCCTTTCTGGCTGAAATAACATCATGTTTGATGTTAATCCTTTTGCATTTTTATAAAGTGTTGCTACGCTTCCTATATCACTAGTTTTCTAGTCTGTCTTACAAAAATTATTAGAAGACAACTGTGAACGTTTAGGGCCCATGTGGTTTCTTAAGAGAGTATTGTTTAATGCAATATTTCAAATTGAATTTAAATATTTAAGTCTTTGAAAAATTATTTAGTTAATGAAATCTATGTGTATGTGTGTATATGTATACATACATATGTGTATATAAAGGCATGTGTATATAGATATATGTATATGTGTGTTTAGGTACACACACATACATATACACACACACAGACACAGACACAGACACACAAATATATACCTTACCTATATTTGGTAGTGCTATCCTCTTCCTATCAATTTTAAAGACTGTGAAAGATACTTTTTCCTCTTTATACCAAATTTATTTTAACTTTTATAGTTTTTTTTGATAGTAATGCAGATCTGTATTACCTTTTCTTTATATATCACATTAAGAGACTATTTGCTAAGTATTATTCTGTAGCAAATTTATTTGGAAATGGCCTTCAAACATGGACTTTTATGACAATTGAAAATAATAGAGAACATGTAAGCAGAAAGTATCTTGGGGCAACTAGGTGGCACAGTGGATAGAGCACTGGCCCTGGATTCAGGAGGACCTGAGTTCAAATCTGGCCTCAGACACTTAACACTTACTAGCTGTGTGACCCTGGGCAAGTTACTTAACCCTCATTGCCCCGGGCCAAAAAAAAAGGTATCTTAAATTTCATTTAGCCCCACTTCCTAATTTCATTTAAGCCCTAGGCACAGTGGACAGATGTTTATCTTCAAGGCTGGTTAAACAAATTTTATCTGTTTGAAAGGCTTATAGTTCTCCTTTAAAATAACACCTCTTCTCCTGGCATCTAGTTGTCCAGTACCCTCAGGCTTCCAGAATGGCGCTAATCCTAAAAGTAAGCCATTCATAAAAAACATTTGGTGGCAAAGAAGCAACCCCTGAATGAGATGTCACAATGAATGCAACAGTGAAGAGTAGAAGATAAGAAAATAGATTGTGTGGGATACAAGTGGCACAGGATGAGTAGGCATGGATGGGTTTCAATCTCTCTCTGTCACTGGAAGGGATACTGACACCAATGAATCATAGATGTATGGGAGTATTGGAATACTCTCTGAAAAGGCCCCTATAATCAGAGAAATCCCTGACACCAAATGAAGCAACGTTTGGCATTTAACATTTGTTACACCACCTGCATGACTTCAGTCATTACATTCCATGGCTTGAATGCTTTCCTCCCCCATCTTTACCTCCTGACTTCCCTGGTGCAGTTCCCTGTTCATTGCATTCATTCATTCATCTGACTCTGCATGACCCCATTTGGAGTTTTTTTTTTGACAAAGTTACTGAATGGTTTGCCATTTCCTTCTCCATTTCATTTTACAGGCCAGGCAACTGATGCAAACAGTTTGAAGTGACTTCCCCAGCTAGTAAGTGTCTGAGGTTGGATTTGAACTCAGGTCTTCCTGAGTCTTGGGCACTTTGCTGCCTAACTGCTCTAGCTTTCTTCAAATCTCAACTAAAGTCCCACCTTTTGCAAAACAGCCTCTTCTAATCTTCCTCGTTTTTTAGTGTCTTCCATTTAGGTTACCTCCTATTTATTCTGTTCCCGCATTAGACTGTGAGCTTACTGAGAGCAGGGATTATGATGGTTCCTTCCTTCCTTCCTTCCTTCCTTCCTTCCTTCCTTCCTTCCTTCCTTCCTTCCTTCCTTCCTCCCTTCCTCCCTTCCTCCCTTCCTCCCTTCTCCCTTCCTCCCTTCCTCCCTTCCTCCCTTCCTCCCTTCCTCCCTTCCTCCCTTCCTCCCTTCCTCCCTTCCTCCCTTCCTCCCTTCCTCCCTTCCTCCCTTCCTCCCTTCCTCCCTTCCTCCCTTCCTCCCTTCCTT
The DNA here is from genome assembly GCF_019393635.1 of Dromiciops gliroides. Lineage (NCBI taxonomy): Eukaryota > Metazoa > Chordata > Mammalia > Microbiotheria > Microbiotheriidae > Dromiciops > Dromiciops gliroides. Next base: position 85,530,935 of record NC_057863.1, on the reverse strand, counting down.
CCTTCCTTCCTTCCTTCCTTCCTTCCTTCCTTCCTTCCTTCCTTCCTCCCTTCCTCCCTTCCTCCCTTCCTCCCTCCCTCCCTCCCTCCCTCCCTCCCTCCCTCCCTCCCTCCCTCCCTCTCTCCCTCCCTCCCTCCCTCCTTCCTTCCTTTTTGTATTTCCAATGCTTAAAATACCTCTCATATAGTAGGCACATGCTTGTTAACTTGCCTTGAAATGAAGTTTTAAATATGCCTTCACAAGTCTAATATTCAAACACAGGACTTTCCTATTACTAGACACATGTGACAGAACTGTGGCGAGTTGATGTGCTTAACAGCATATCCCAAGTGATCTTTAATCATAGAAACAGTGATGTAAATAATGATATTAGCTGAATTTAGTCATCACTTCCTTATCTCTACATTGTTGATTCCAAGCAATTAAATTCCTCTGTCTAATTAAAGCTGTGCATGGTTCTTAGCTTTAGATGTACTTATGGACATACTCCTTGACATTTTCATGGAGGACTGATTAAAGCCCGGTTTTTAAATAGCTTATGTCATATATATTCCCTTTTTAAAGTAAATCTTATTATCAAGCTTCATAGAGCTTTTGCACCTTGATGTGCTGCCCCAAAATAAAAATGTTTTTCATTCTCTGAAAAGAATACGTGCCTTACATGTAGCTTGTAGTACATGCTTGTTACCCCTGCTGCTGGGGAGGCAGAGGCTGGTGGAAGGCTTGACCTTGGGAGGTTTGAGCTTCAGTAACATCCACACTAAGTCTGGTGGAACCACATATTCAGGTAACTAATACCAGGCTGCTTTGGGAGGAGTGAAGTGGTCCTGCTCAGAAGCAGTGTGACAGAGCATTTGTGTTGATCAGCAATGGGTTTGGGTCTGTGAGTGGCCAGTGTACTTTGAGCCTGGGTAATATAGGGACACCTGGTCTCAAAAGACAGAATGCAATAATGTGATAGTTATTACTTGGTGTACCTATCTTGTTGCTTACCTCACTAGGTTGCTCTACCGTAGTAAAATATTACTTACCTTGATCCTTAAGTGGTTTCATGATCTCACCCTACACAATTTCTTATTCAATGCAGTTTTGTTCATGTTTTCCTATAAATCCAGTGTGGAGGATCTTCTTAACATTATCTGAGTTCAACTCAGACTTTAGTCACTTACCAGCTGTGTGCCTCTAGGCAAATCACTTAATTTCTGTTTGCCTCAGTTTCCTCATCTGTAAAATGGAGATACAGCACCTACCTCCAAGAGTTATTGTGAGGATCAAATAAGATAATAATTATAAAGCACTTAGCACAGTGCCTGGTACATAGTAAGTACTGTATAAATGTTAGCTGCCATTTTTATTAGTGTTAATTATTATTATGCCATTCTACTTGTCCTTTTGGCAGAATCTTGTGTATACAAACCTACCCTTGGCAGATACCTATCTGTTGTCTCTTCTCATAAGATGACTTGACTCTTTAACCAGCTAGAGCTATCTTTGAAAATGTCGTTTAAGTTCCTTGTCAAATGCCCTGTAGAATACCTGTTTCATATGCAACTAGCTTCCCTTCATCTTAATTTTTTCCTCTCTCCTTCTTTTTATCTACTAGCTATTAATGAAACCTGGTTTCTCCAAAAGATACAACCTCCTTGTCCACTTTTTCCATTACCCCTACACCTTCCCTCATTTCTCTTGGCTCACTGGTCAAGCTGAAAAAGTTGGAATACCCTTTGCTCCCTTTTACCACTTCCATAGTCTCCCTTACCTCCTCTCTTTCTCTGAGATTCATGCTATTCTTAATCCATCACCCACTCAAAATCTTGGTAGCTCTTATGTAAAGACCTCCAGGTAACTCCCTTTTCTTTCTAAATGAGTTTGGTACCTGGCTTGTAACTTTTTTCCTCCCTGACTTCCGTTTTCATATGAGGGGACTTCAAAATACATATTGACTCTTCCTGAAACACCCTAAACACTCATTTCCTCAACCTACTCACTTTCTATGACCTACTTCTCTACCCTACCTCAGTTACCCACAGAGATGTTTATACTCTTGATCTTATCATCACCCACAAATATACTCTTTCCCCATTCAAGAATTCTGAAATCCCCTTATTAAGCTAAAATCCATTGACTTTTCACCTCTCCCCTCTGCCTCAATACTCTTTTTCTACACCATGATCTCCAATCCTTGACCTCTAAGTTCTCTCCCAGGCCATCTGCCTTGTACTAGCCAGTTTCTTCTTTTTCCCCCACTTTGACCCCTTGGTGAATCACTTCAACTCTAGACCATCCTCTTCTCTGGAATTCTTCGCTCCTTCGTTATTTTTCCATTTATGGCCTGTCAAGACTCACCTTTGGATTCCTCCCACCACCTACTGCCTTTACTCCTACTTGTGCTGCTGAATGAAGGTGGAAAAAAATCACAACCATTTTGACTGGACCCACTATAAATTTATGTTATGCAACATAAATGGGCCCTCACTAGTGCTAGGCAATCCTGCTCTGCCTTCCTTATCAACTCACTATCCTATTCTCCACAGCAAATCTTCCAAACCTTTTTATCTCTTCAATCCTTTCTTGACGCCATCTCCTCCCATTCCCTCAGCTAAGAACTCATATTATCCAGAATTATATGAGGCCATTAACCATGTCCTCCCTCTTTCCCCATCTTTTCCATCTCATATTACTCATATCTATAATATCTCTATCCTCCTTACCAAGGCTAATGTCCCTACCTGCTCAAGTGATCCTGTACTACAACAGATTGCCTCCTCTCTCATATCCACTATCAGGAATTCAACCTCTCATTCCAGGAATATCATTCCATCAAAATGGTTCTTTTCACAGTTACCAGTGGTCTCTAAGTTGCAAAATGTAGTGTCTTTTTCTCAGTCTTCATTCTCTTTAACCTAAGACACTGACCCTATTAATGATAATGATGATGGACTAATATTTATAGAGTGTCTACTATGTGCCAGGCATAGTGCTAAGTACTTTACAATTATTTTCTTATTTGATCCCCTAACAACCCTAGAAAGTAGGTACTATTATTGCCACTACTTTATAGATGAAAAAACTCAGGCAAACAGAGGTTAAGTGACTTGCCCAGGGTACTATAGCTAGTAAATGATCACCCTCTTCTCCTTGATACTCTTCCTTCTAGATTCCTGGGACACATCTCTCTCCTGGTTTTTCTACAACCTATCTGACCCAGTCTCCTTTGTTAGATATTAACTCAGATCATAGCGACTAATTGTAGGAATCCCACAAGGTTCTGTTCTGGGCACTTTTTTCTTTCCTTGTCTTCCCTCTTCAATGAGCTCATCAGCTCCGTGGACTTAATGACCATCTCTATGCATATGATTCTCCAATCTATCTCTCCTGCCCCAATCTTTCTCCTGACCTCCAATTTTATATTTCTACCTGCCTTTCAGACATCTATAATTGGTTATCCAGTAGACATCTTTAACTCAATATATCCAACATGTCCCCAACCATCTCCCCCCTTCCCCTGACTTAACTTCCATAGAGGTCAACACTATCTTTCCAGTCCCTTAGGATCTCTACTTAGGAGTCATTCTTGACTCCTCACTTCCTCTAACCCTGCCCCCAACATCTCCAATCTGTTGCACATCTTCTTTTTCTAAATTCTGGGTCTAGCTCATTCTCTATCTGTAGTGATGTTCAGCATATATATTAATAAACTAATTCCATGGGTTAGTCATCATTGAGTCAATTTAGTATAGATAATTATTCATCATAAATTATATCAATATATTATCTAGTTATATTACATATATTATGTAATTGATAAAATATTACATAGATGAACAGCAAATTAATCAAGCATGCTATAATTTGGTAATTATATCATCATCTTTTTTCCCTTCTAAAAACTACTGCTAGAATTTTTATAAAGAATTATCTGGACTTTCTTTCTCCATTTCTTGCTACCTATTACTACGCAACATCCTCTAACCTCTGTATTTCCCTAGCATTCCACAGGAACTTTTCTCACCAAGGTCATCAATGACACATTCATTGTAAATGTGTTGTTCTTTTCTCAGTTCTCATCCTCTTGGCCCTGTAGACCTTAATACTGACATTTGACTGGTACCTTCTGCAGGAAGCCTTTTCTTATCTCCATAACTGAAAGTGATCACTTTCCCTCCAGATTTTGGTCTAGATATCTCGGTTTTCCCTACCTTTCATATCATATTTATTTATATACCTGTCTTATCCTTGCCATTAGATTGTAAGCTCCTCTGGGGCAGGGCTTTTTAAACGTTCTCCTTTTGGGACCCCTTTTCAATCAAGAAATTTTTACACAACCCTGGGTATATAGATATATAAAATAGGGCATACAAATCAAACATTTACTTCCAAATTATTCATGACTCCCACGTTCAGTTACACACAACCCCATATTGGGTGACCACCCATAGTTTAAGAAGCTTTGCTATAGGGCAGGTACTATTTAATTTATGTTTTTATCCTCCATTCCTGGCATGATGCCCTTGAATACAGTAAAAAAGTCACATAAATGCTTGTTAAAGTGAAATGAAGTAAAGACTAAAAGAGCGGCACCGTCATCTTGTAGTAAAACTGTGCAATGGTGATGTCCTTTGAGAGTACAAAACTTTACAAAGAATTGCTTTAAGAAAGAGCAACAGTGGAGGATTTCAGAATGCCCAGACTGTTAAGGTACATGCTATTTGATGAGTAGGATTTCTGGATTCACTGTGGAAAATCCCTAAAGATTCTAAAGTCAGTTTTTTGAGAGTAATCTGAATTGAATTATCTAACAGAAGTGTAGCGTCTTTTACCAAATGGCCCATTCAAACCAGCTCTTGGGCAAGTGTGTGTATTTACATTCACAAATACAAACGGTGACAAAACGAAAGAGTTTGTTTTTAAGCAAGGGAAAGAGAATAATCCATTTTTGTGGAAGTTGTCAGCTAATTCATATTGTTACAAATCCCTTGGATTCAATCCAATCCAATTCAGTTCAGTTCAAAATGTTCAATTCAAACATTGGTAAACATTTACTTAGTGCCTACAATGAGCAAAGGCACTGTGGTAGGTGCTGGGGATATAAAGACAAAAATAGAATGGTCCCTGCCCAGAAATAATATCTGTGGAAGAGGGGGATGGGGAGAGGAAAAATGCTAACATCCTGATATGTGGCTCAAGGGGCTGGCGTGGAAATCCAGAAGGTGAGAATTGAGCCGAGGATTGCAGGGAGTTCAGGATTTTGAGTCAGAGGGGTTCAAAGGCAAGAATCTAAGTGAAGGAAACACCTGTTGTATTTCACAAGGTTAAAAACAAGTGGTCCCCAGCATTTCAGAGTACAGAACATCTTTAGATGTTTGGTCCAAGAATGAGACCTGGGGCTTTTCCTAATATAGCCCTCTTACAATATGGTCATTGGGTCCATGACTCCTACCTTTTATTTGTGTCACTGTCCTCATCTCTTTTTTCTGGAAGTGAGAATATCTTGGAGGATACTAAGCCAGGTCAGGTGCATTTATGGAGTACTTGCTGTGTACGAGGCATTGAGCTAATTGTTTGGGTTACAAAGAAAGGCAAAAAGAGTCCCTGCCCTTATGGGATTCACCATCTTATACTCCCATTAGAACATGGTTTGGCATAGTATACAGGATTCAAACAACTACATGCAAATGATTATATACAGGATTAATTGAAGAAAATATCAGAGGGAAGGTGCTAGCATTAAAGGGGACCCAAAAAGTCTTTCTCACAGAAGATGCAATATTAAATTCCTTTGTTTGACATATGTGAATAACAAAAATTGAATATGACTCTTTTGCAGTTATAGTACTGGAAGGGGACCACAGTGATCTACAGCAGGCTGGACAGATGGTCATCTGACCTGTGTTCCAACACTTTTAGTGATGGGAAGCTTCCTAATTTGAGAGCCTTTCTATTGTTTGGCAGCTTAATCTTTAGTTGTTTTTTTTAAGATTCAAACTTGTTTTGTTATAATGTCCTTATGATTTTTATTCACATTTGCCTCAGTTCTGCTTTAGCAACAATGCTTATCTTATCTTCCATATGAAAGCCTTTCAGATATTTGAAGACAGTTATTTCGTTCCTGCTAATTCTTTTTTCTCCAGACTAATCATCCCTAGATACTTCAACCATTCTTCGAGTGACATGGTTTCTGAACCTGTCACCATCTTGTTTGTCTATCTCTCAGCATTATCTAAATTGCTAATGTACCTCTTAAAGTCTGGTGCCCTAATTGGACAAAATTGCTTCAGATGTATTCTGAGTAGTACAAAGTACAGAGGTACTATTATCTCCCTTGATCTTTTCTGATAATTTTATGAGCAGACCAAGTTATAGATAGCATTTTTTGTTCAAAAACCCAACAAATTGGCTTTAAATTTGCAAAAGGTGATAACATATCAAACATATTTCATTGGATCAGAGGATTTCAAGCTGGAAAGGACCTTAATGAGATTATAAAATTTATTCTCCTCATTTTATAGATGAAGAAACTGAGGCACAATGGTGTTCAATGACTTGCCCAAGTTTCAGGGTGGAATAGAGTTAAACCTGGGTCCTTTGACTATAATTTAATCTTTTCCCCATACATCACATTGCCTTAGAAAATTTCCTATATTTTCCCCTCCAGAAAAACTCAGAGGGAAAAAATGTATTTCCTATGTCATTTTACATTTCTTGTAAATATGCTTGTTATATACGACATGTTCTTTGAGATGGCTTATTAGCAAAGGCTTGCCTTTTATTATTTCACTGGCAATGACTAGGTGAAATGCAAAGAATATCACATTTGTTCAGTGGGAAGGAATTCGATTCACTGACATTGAATGCATTTTATGATGGTGCCATTGTTGATCCTTGGAATCCAAGTCTCAAATTCAAATTCAGGTTCTGCAACCTGCTTACTCTGTGGAAGACCTTTGTTTAGATTCAGCATATCTGCATCTCAGTTTCATCATCTATAAAATAAAAGGTTTGGATTTGATAACCTATTAATGTTGCTTCTGCCTTCAGACCTGTGATCTAGAAGGAAACAAGTCTCCTCGTTAAACACCTACCCTGTGCCAGCACTGTGCTAAGCCCTTTACAAATATTCTCTCATTTTGGATACTCACAAGGGTCCTATGAGGAAACTGAGGCAACCAGACATCAAACAACTTGCCCAAGGTCACACAGTTGACAAGTCTCTGTGACCAGATTTGAACTCTGATCTTCCTGACTTGTGCTCAGTTCTCTGTCCACTGTGTTACCTTGTTACCCAAAGAATATTGACAAGGTAGTAGTATCCCAAAATTGTTTACAACTACCTGGGAGACAGCATGTGTGGGTGTCTTGTTTGAACCTGAGTTTACAATCAGTAAATATCTCACATTTGCTCTTTGGAGATGGTTTTATCTTATTGACAAGTGTTGTTTCAGGCTCCAAGTAAGGTGCATCAGATTGCAGAGGGCATTTCTTGTGCCTGGCTTAGAGGTGAATTTCTGATTTAAAAAACAAAATGGACGTGAGATGAACACTGCCTGCAAGGCATGGTGAATATGTAAGCACCATGATGATTGAGGAACTACTGACCTACACCTCACTTATTTAACTCTGGCAAGATCAATAGAATGTATCAGAATACACAGAGCTGCCTGGATTCATTTGAGCTGCTTGATGAGGAGGCACCCATAAAATTCTGGGCCAGGTAGTGTTGTTTGTAATGATCAGCACATCAGAATGCTCATTTGCCATAAAATGTGCTTGTGCAGTAAGCAAGGGAAAGAAGGATGTATGAATCTTCTCTGCAGGATTGCATGATGAGTAAGCAACTGCAGAGAAGGTCAAGGATGGCAAGGACATGGAGGCAAACTATCATGCAGAAAAGACACCAGACCTATGACATTGCAAGGGTTGTGGGACAATAAGAGGAGCAATTACCTAAAAGACAGGATCCAACAGGCCCCAAAGCAATCCTTTAGGAGTCCAAACATTCTGCGGCATTAACCAAGAAATTCGCAATTTGGATTTGCACTAAGATGGAATCTGTCAAGCATGGGACCATGATTTCCGATATTCAGTGATTCAGTGTTCTAATTGTGATGAGCAGTGACAATGTGAACATGGGAAAATACCAATTATTATATAAAAAAAGCAGCTTCTATGAGAAATTGCCATTATCTAGAATATGTAATAGAATGTTCTGTTTGAGACAATATCTATTCGAAGTAGATAATCCATTTTTAAAGGGTTGAAATACCATAATGCACACTTAGTGGGCACTGAAACATCAGTAAGTGCAATCACATTGTTGATGCTTCTGAGGACACTTCATTGTCTTATAGAGGTCCTCCTTTGAGTAAGTGATTGAACTTTCCCAAAACCTGTTTTATCATATGTAAAACAGGGGTAAGAATACTTGTGCTACTTGCCTCACAAGGTGGTTGTGGGGAGCATGTTTTGTGACCCCTGAAATTATCTGATCCATACCTATCATTCTATCTTTTCTTAGTCCTCGGTCCTCCTAAACACGAAGCCTCATCTCCAGATCTTCTACCCCTGTTTAGTTCAGGTTTGATATTGGGAAGAGCTTGTAAGCCATTGAACACTTAACCCAAGGAGGTTTTCTTTACCCTAACACAGCAAGATTACTCATTAAGGATACAGTACCGACTAGCTCTCTAGATTGATCCCACCTTGTTTGCATCTGATCTATAGGTCAATCAGAGTTTCATGACTTGTAGGTGGTCAAGTTTGAGAGGCATAGACTCTTTTTTTTAAAAAAAGTATTTTATTTTTAATTTATGGAATAAAATAAGCATTTACATAATATAGTATAATAAAAAGATGATTGCACAGGAAGCTATGGCTATATTATGTATGACTTGCTGTTCCTTTTAAATATATAATAAACTTATCATGTAAATTTCTTTTTTCCCTTTTTTTCTTCCCTCACCACCTCCTCCTTTGCCTTAGAGATGGCTACCATTAGACACAAATAGGTATGTGTGTGTGTGTATACACACACACATACATACATACAAATATACATACACATGTAAAATTACTCTATATGTACTTCTGTTTATCAGTTCTTTCCCTGGATGCAGATAACATCTTTCTTCATATGTCTTTCATAGTGAATTTGGATATCGTTATGATTAATGCTTTTTATGTCCTTAGAGGACCAAATTCCAGAGGCAGCTTTGTCTTGTGTCTACACCAAAGCTATTTGGGGGTGGGGGTGGGGGGACAATGAGGGTTAAGTGGACTGGCCCAGGGTCACACAGCTAGTAAAGTGTCAAGTATTTGAGGCTGGATTTGAACTCAGGTCCTCCTGAATTCAGGGCTGGTGCTTTATCCACTGTGCCACCTAGCTGCCCCCTATTCAAAAGCTTCTTAAGTGGTGGGTCACGACCCCATATGGGGTCACATAACTGAATATGGGGGTCACAAAATATTTGGCAACAGTAAAAGGTTGTCTATACCTATTTTATATACCTATATTCCTGGGGTTTCTCAAAAATTTTTTAGGTGAAAAGGGGTCATAAGAGGAAAAATGTTAAGAAGCTTTGGTCCATATCATGGTGGATAGGGTGGAGGGTGGAAAAAGAAAATGAATTGGAGAAGCCAAAGAGGACTCAGGGATAGCTTTATCTTCTTTTAAGTAAATCCCCCACCTCATGTTGTGGGTGGGAGAAAAGTGTGTCAAGGTAATTCTGGTCCTCACATCCATGCTTTCTCCCCAGCAAGAATGTTAGCGGCTTGAGGCAGTCATTTTTCATGTTAGTCTTTGTAGCCCTGATGATTAGTATAGTGCCTGTTGCATAGTAGGTGCTGAACAAGTGTATACTGATTGCTTTTCAAAATAAAATGCCCAGTAAATGTGAGCTGATATTTGTCAATAAATACTGCGTTCTGGGAAGAGATTCATCAAGGGGTAGATGAATGTCATGTGCTATAGGAATACAGGCTCAAGCCTCCTTGGTATCAGCTATAATGTACCTTTAAGATATTTCACTCTCTTATATAAGCTGTACTACTTCCCTTTTCTGTTTTTTCACATCACCTATTTTGTAGTTTTAATCATTAAAAAAAATCAACCCTTTGATTTTTCTGGGGTGTGGAGCTCCTTGGTGAAGAGATTCCCTCTACCTACACAAATGGGCTTCTGTCTTAGAGAATTGCCTGGGAACACTGGGGGCTTAAGGGACTTACCCATGGTTAAAGAGCCATTTCCTACTTGAACCCAGGTCCTCCTGACTCTCTAAGATTGGGTCTCTACCCACTTAAACCTGCCACCATTGACTTTACATCATACCATTTATATATAATTTCCTCTTGGTTCTGACTCTATTTCTTCCTTCCTCTCCCCTAACTCTATCTTTCCTCTGTTTCTCTCTTTCCTTTCATTGATGATTCTAATAAAGCTCTTATTCCACACCTTGTGAATCACAGGCAACATGGTCACAGGATGAGGCATATCAATGAACTTCCCAGAGGACACTGGAAGGACAGTAATTCATGGACTAGTGTAAGGACAGGATGTCAGGATTCAGTCTGGGTATTTAATGGGAGGCTGGAAATTCATCCCCCTCAGAGAGCAGAGTGAATACTAGCAGGCACAGTGCACAGAGGGCGGTCCTAAAGTGAGGAAGACCTGGGTTCATATCTGACCCTAGGCAGATCAAGTATTCTGTTTCCTCATTCATAAAGTGGAGATTGTAATCACACCTCCCTCCCAGGGTTGTTGTGGGAAGCAAGTGAAATAACATTTGTAAAGCACTTAGTGCAGGACCTGGTATGTAGTAGATGCCCTTATAGATGTTAGCAATAATTATCTTTTTTAAACAAACTAATATTTTACTGAGGTTTTTACCTTGAGGATAAGAATATGTATCTGATTCTTTCCGATTATAATGTCCTGCAAACACTATTGATTTTTTCGGTCAGTGTCAGGGCAGGAAGCCTTAAGCTGCTGTGACCTACCAGAGTCAGAGAAATGAGCTGTGGACATCTGGCTCCTGACTGCAGCAACCTCACTTGCTCCATAGGAAGCAGATAACTCACCTCTCTTACCTTTAACCTTTCTGGTGGCAATATATCATTTGCACATATCAGCTCCTGGTTGACATTAGACAGATAAGCTTGCACCTTTCTTTTCTGTTATCTTTGGGAGGCAAGGAGTGGCTGGGTAGCTTCTGCCACTGATACTTGATGGCACTGGACAATCTTTTAAACAGCTGTACATGTTTTCTTTAAGGCAAGTGTGAATCGTGAAGAGGAAAGATAATGAAGTGTGGAAATGGAGGGGGATAGGAAAAAAAGGTGGTAGGGTTGTAGTGTAAGTTATGTAGCAGATATGTTTATTTTTCCACTTTTTTGTTTGTTTTGTAAGGTGAAGGACCTTGATCAAGGAGACTTTTTGAAAATCTCTAGCTACGTGTGGAGGAATACCCTTTATGACTATAGAGAAAATTTCTTATTTACCTTTTGTTGGATTGGATGGTTCTTTGAGGTTATGCCCCTCTTCTTGAGATTTTGTGATCCTGTGAATATCTGTGAAGCTGAGGAAATAGGCCAATGATTGTTCTGGAGGCTGCTAACATGTGGTTGACACATTTATTGTTTGAATAAAAGCATTTATCCCACTATCTGATCCAGCCCACAAACACAATACCTTGGTTTGGGCATAGATCAGATAGGGTTTAAAATTTGGTGTGCCTTGTTTTTGATAACATTACTTATTGTTTCCTGGATTTTTTGTCAGAGTCTTTGCATATTTAAGTAAGAGTACCTGTGATCTCTGATTCTTGAGTGACCACAAACCTTTCAGCATAAATGTGAATTTTTGATTTGGGGGCAATAATAAATAATCAAGTTCTGTGGCTTGAGGGATTCTATTTTGTCAGGTTTTTGCAACAAGCATTACCTTTTGGGAATGAGGGTAATTTTTAGTGGATGTTTGGATACTTCTAGTAGCTGAATCTAAGAACAACTTGTCTTATCAGCTGTTCCTCCAGGGTACTGAGACCCAAGACAGAGAATAGGAGAATCACTCCACAGTCCACTTTTCTCAGGAAATGCAAAATGGAGACACAACTCTTGGGTGTCAATTTCAATCAAATGGGCCCTTCAGAGAACTTATATTCATAATAGGGGAATCAAGTTCCTTCTGACCACACTGTTGGAACAATAACAATAATAATGATGATGATGATAAAAACTGGCAATTTTATAGTGTTGGGGAATTTTCAGCCTAGGTTCCCAGAGAGCTATGGGAGAATCTCACCCATCTGCTGGATCCACTGACTGGCATCTAATGTCTTCAGTAGCCAAACTGAAAAGAAAAAAAAAATTTATTAGCAGGCTAAACAATACTGTTCAGGACTGCTTGTTGATAGAAGCTTTAGCTTCCTAAGGTACACATATGGTTTTTATAACTTTTCATGCCCACTTAAAGACTAATCACTGCATTCTGCAGCAGCTTTGGATAGATGAGAAAAGCATTTCACAGGATAGGGAGCAGTAGAAGATGGGAGAATCAGCCAAAAGGGAAAAAAAGCAATACTCTTATATAGTTTGTTATTTAATTCTTCTTGAACAGAGTTTTCCATTTGAAAAGCATTATAAATGCATTAGATCATTTGAGCCTGAACATCTATACCTTGAGAAAGTAACTACACATATTGCTACAGGTGAGGAAACAGAGGCTCAGTTAAGTGATTCGTTCAAGGTCACACAGCTGCTAAGTGTCAAAGACCAAATCTGGACCCAGGTCTTTCTGACTTCTGGGCTAACCTTCTTCATTCCCATTCACACTTGAATTATTCTGGTCTTCCCGTTGCCACTGCCAAATGGTGTAAGCTAGGAATCACCACTAAAGCCTTATCGAGTACTTCACTGCCAAGCAGTAGCATCTTTATTTAGAGTCAGTGCCTGAGCAAGTTGTATTCTTTGCTTTTTTCAGTTGAGCTGGAGTCTCAATTCCTGAATGCCCAACACCTGCCTGCCTGGTGGATCTGTGGGCTCATCATTGTGAGTGCTCACTCTGCTGGATGGGGAGCTGGTAGATCACAACCCATCCAGGCTTTCTTATTCCATGCTGCTTATGTCCATGCTGTTTTAAAAATCTTCCCCAGGGATGTCCATCCATCCATTTATCCATCTATCTATCTGTCTGTCTATGTATCTAATCATCTGTCTATCATCTAATTATCTGTCTGTTTATCCTGTCTTTCATCTATCTCTATCATGCATCCATCCATCCATCCACCCATCCATCCATCCCCCCACCTACCTACTTATCTACCTATATATGTTAATATCTAACATAACAAGAAAATCAACCCAAGAATATGTTTGTTGCTTTTTAGTTGTTTGTCTCATCTGATTGTCATGACCCCATTTGGGGTTTTCTGGGCCAGGATATTGGAGTGGTTTTGCCATTTCCTTCTCTAGTTCTCTAGTTCATCTTATAGATGAGGAAACGGAGGCAAAGAGGGTTAAGTGACTTGTCCAGTGTCATGAAGTTAGTAAGTGCCAGATTTGAACTCAGGAAGAGGAGTATTACTGACTAGACTCAGCACCCTATCCACTGTACCACCTAGCTGCTTGAGAATTTATTAGTTCCTACCGAGGAACTGTGCTAGGTGGCATAGTGGATAGAGCACTTAGCCTGAAATTAGGAAGACTCCTCTTCATGAGTTCAAATCTTGCATCAGACACTTACTAGCTATGTGACCCTGAGCAGCCAGTTAACCCTGCTTGCCTCAGTTTCTCATCTGTAAAATATGCTTGTGAAGGAAATAGCAAATCACTCCAATATCCTTGCCAAGAAACCCTAAATGGGATCATGAAGAGCCAGACATAACTAAAAATGACTGAATAATATATATTTTAATTTATTTTTGTTTGGGGGAAAAAGACAAGATTTTTATTAGAGTAATAAGATGGAGAAAACTGGTCCTATTAGCTTTCCAATATGTGAAGGGAGATTTTTGACATGCCTTAGCTGAAGTGGATGAATGAAGGACTGAGAAAGCATTTAGTAAATACCAGCTACATGCTAAGTACCAGGATTACAGATAAAGCAAGGATAATTCCCTGCTCTCACGGAGCTCCCATTTTAGTGGAGGAGACAACACATCAACATATCTGGACAGTTAACAATAACAGTCAGGTGGGAGCCTTTGGGTCTGAAGAGTTTAGGGGAATGGTGAGGTTGGGCTTGAGGAAGTAGATTGACACACCCTATCCAGGAACAGTGCCAGACTTGATTTAATCCTGGTTCAAAGTTCCACAACTGGAGTTGGAGTGGGTGTGAAAGGGAAAGGGAAGTAAGGGAAGCTACCTGTTGAGGACAGGGTGTCTGGGAGCAAATGGTTTGAGAGTTAGAAGTGAAATGAAACATGAATAGGGCTATTCCTTAAACAGTAGTTCTGGAGAGATGGTAGGATTCTCATATTTGCATGAGCGAGGTGGTGAAGTTCTAGGCCTGAAGTCTGGAAGACTTCCTGAGTTCAAATATGTCCTCAATCACTTACTAGTTGTGTGACCCTGGGTGAGTCACTTAACCCTTTTTCCCTCAATTTCTTCATTTCTAAAATGAGCTAGGGATGGAAATGGCAAACCACTCCAGTATCTCTGTGAAGAAAACCTCAAATAGGGTCATGAAGAGTTGCACATGACTGAGAAATGTTTGAACAAATAATTTCTATTTCTAGTTGGATCTTTCAGTAAGCTGTGTGGTATGGAAATACTGTGTGATGTCTATGGGAGGCACTGACCATAGGGTTGCACGGGCTACTCTTCTAAAAGACAATGATGGTAACCCAGGAGCCTCTGGATTTTTCAAAGTCTACAAAGTTAGTTTAATTCATTCATTGTATAGAAATCTTCATAAATGAGCAGGCTTATTTTTTCACACTTTTTTTTTAATTGGTGAGGAAGTATAAAAGTATCCATAAATTTACATGTTAACAGAATCCTCTTTACCTATGTGACCTTGGGCAAATCACTTAATATTCCTAGTCCTCAGTATAGGAATCTTTAAAACAAACAGGATAAACAAGGCAACCTCTGCTTGCCCTATCAGCTCTAAATTTACAATCTTGTTTTCTTGCTAATAATTCCCAAATTTTTCCATTTCATTTTATTGATGCTTTTAAAAATATTACCATAGTTTTCTTCATTACCTCTTCTTCTATCCTACCTTGAGAGCCATCCCATGTAAAAATAGTATTTTTAAAAGATCCCTCATAAATAAAAGAAGAGGAGGAGGAAATATAGGAGAGAATATATATATATATATGGGAAAAAAATCTGAAAAATTTTTAATGTGCAACACTTGTTGGGTCTCTTTCCTCTGTAAAGTTGGGGGAAAGAGGGGTATCTTCTCATATCTCTTCTAAGATATACTTGTTTATATTTTTGCAACATTTATGTTTGCTTATTGATTGATTGATTGTTGGGGCAGTGAGGGTTAAGTGACTTGTCCAGGGTCACACAGCTAGTAAGTGTCAAGTGTCTGAGGTCCTCCTGAATCCAGGGCTGGTGCTTTATCCACTGTGCCTACTAGCTGCCCATTATGTTTGCTTTTTTAAAAGAAAAATTAAAGATTTTATTTCCATTTTCATAGCAATTGTGTATATTTCCTTGGTTCTGTTTACTTCACTCTGCATCAGTTTGTGTAGATCTTTCCTTGCTTCTCTGGTATTGATCACATTTTAATTTACAGCACAGTCATATTCCATTGCAATCGTTTTGTAGGCATTCTCCAATCGATAGCCATCTAACTTTGCTCCCCCCCCCCCAATTATTTGCTATCATAAATAGTGCTGCATAAAGGTTTTGGTGTATATGGGGACTTTGGGTTTGTCTATAGCTTCAATTCCAAATTGAATTCCAAAAATGTTTGTACTGATTCATTATTCCAGTAGCAGTACACCAGTGTGCCTATCTTCCCATATTCCCCTCCAACATTGTGACTTAACATCTTTTGTCTTTTCTCTTTTCTTTTTCTTTTTTTTGCCAACTTGGCTGGGTTTGAGGAAGAACCTTAGGGTTGTTTTGGTTTGCATTACTGTTATTAATGATTTTGGAATATTCTTTCTTGTGGTTATTAATTCTTTGCAATTCTTTTGAATAATGTTTATTTGCATTTTTTGAATCTTTATTGGGCAATGACTTTTGGTTTGGATACACACACATGTATGTATTTGGGGATTTTTTTTTTTTTTTGCTGAGGCAGTTGGGGTTAAGTGACTTGCCAGGGTCATACAGCTAGTAAGTATCGTGTGTCTGAGGCTGGATTTGAACTCAGGGCCTCCTGACTCCAGGACCAGTGCTTTATTCACTGTGCCACCTAGCTGCCCCGTATGTATTTTGTTTATATGTCTTAGATACCAAACCCCTTATCAGAGAGATTCTGTGCAAAGAATCCATAATTTAAAATACTGGCTTGGTATACTTAGGCCTGTGAGGGAAGGAGGTAAATATGGAACGTTCCTTGCTTTCCATAATTTTCAGAGCCCTAGTTTTATGGTTCTGATAGCGCAATATAAGACTCATACATATACTTAGGCATTTGCTTTGTGTGGAAAGAGCTGAAAATGTAGTTCTGAGTTAATATATTTAAATTTTACAGTTGCTGCTTTTGCTGGCTCCTAAATATTTACATACCTTTGGGGGGGGCAGTCATTGAGTGGCTGCCTCTTACTAATGCAGGTTTGTGAATTAAGAGACCTCTTATGCCATGTTCAGAAATTTTAACTTTAGAGATTTTATATCAGGTAACTGACATAGTACTTGAATACTGGACCTTATGAGTTTTCTAGTTCTCTTGGCTCTATGTTTCAGTAAATGTGTTTCCTCATTACTTTATTTTCCATTCTGCATGCTGTATAATCTGTTTCTCTATTCATTTACTGCTGCATATGAATTGTTTGATTCTGCTGTGTTTCCTCCCATACACTTGAGACCAGATCAACCCATTCATTTTTATAAAACCAGTAATTTCCACAAAGTACTGAGGAAGACAGTTTCATGTTCTCCTTTGCTAGGGATATTAGTTAGGGACTTGGATAGAAACGAAGTGATTTGTTCAACTCAGTCTAGTTTATGTAGCTGAGCTGCCATTGTTATTTTTTAGAAATCTAGACCTCTAAGCTACCATATTAAACATAAAAGTAACTTTAGTTATTGTTTTTATGATTTAAACTGAATGTTATACTTTTTTTGCCAGAAATTGTAAATATTTTAGGTGATTTTACATGGTTTCTTAAGTATGATTTTATTACATTGTGAGTTTAAAATTTTTCATAGAAATCACAAATTTCAGAATATTTTCATATAAAACATTTGATTTAGTGACTTATTTTAAAGAAAATATATTGTTTATAGAGATGCATTGCTATGTTAGATTTTTAAAACCGATTAAGATTTATTTGGCAACTCTCTGGGTATACAAAGACAAACATAATACAATTTTATATTTAGTTCAGCATTTGTCAAACTCTAGCCCAGGATTTCTTAACTTAGGATCCATGAACTTGGTTTCTTTTAAATGACTTGATAACAGTTTTAATATTATTTATTTACATCAAGTATTTGAAAGTACAAACATTTGTAGACATTTTCTGTTTGGATCCAAAAGTAGGACAAGAAACAGGGGAAGTGCAAAGGTCAAACTGAAGCTTAATATCAGTCGAAACTTCCTAACAATTGTTGGTGTTGTTGTTTGTCATTTGTTCTTGAAGAGGACTGTGGATTGGAAGGTGATGTCATGACTTGCAGTGAATTGGATTTAAGGGAAGGAGGGCTGTGCAGGGTCACCACCTCACTCTCTCCTCCAGAGTTATTTGGGTCCGGTGGCAAGATATAGTTAAGATGAATGGAGATGGCCCAGGATATTTAAGGCAGTTGGGGTTAATGTGACTTGCCCAGGGTCATACAGCTAATAAATGTCAAAGGTGAAGTTTGAATTCAGGTTCTCTTTACTCCAGGGACAGTGCTTTATCCACTGTGCCAACTAGCTGCCCCTATTCACAAGTAGGATATACTGCCTTCGGGTGTAGTGGATTTCTCCTCATTAGAAATTTTTAAGCAAATGCTGGATGACCATTTGTGATTTTGGGTTGAGAGGAGGACAACCTTGTTCAAAAGTATGGGTTTTGGGACCGAAGTGTCCTTTGGCATGTTTTTGATTTCATGTTTTATGATTCTGCTTTTTCTAGGAGACTTTCTATAACATAAAACTTTTTAACTCTCAAGATAATCCATAGGCCACTATTGTTACTCAGAGATTGCTTAACCCTTTAATGTTCTTTGCTGCCACTTTCTGGGCACAGAATACGTTTGTCCTTGTTTAGTCATTTCAATCATGCCTGATATGTCTGGCAAAGATAGTGGAGTGGTTCATTTCTTTCTCCAGCTCATTTTACAGATGAGGAAACTGAGGCAAACAGGACAAAGTGACTTGCCAGAGTCACACAGCTAGTAAGTGTCTAAGACCAGATTTGGATTCAGGAAGATGTCTTCCTGACTTCAGGCCCTGCATTCTAACTACCACACTACTTAGCTGCTGTACAGAATACTAAGTCATGGATAAAAATGAACTGGTGCAGAAGGCCAAATTCCTTTCAGCAGGCTGAGAGAGATGATGGCATGGTAGCCTATGTGAAGTCTGTAACTAGCAAGCGGATGAATTATCAAGTGAATAGAGGGATCTTTGTGTTGCTTACAAAAATGTTGTGGCACCCTGGAATGTCATCTTGGAGGCTCGTGTCAGGTACAGAGGAAAAGCTGGAAGTTGCCAGGAGGGAAAAACAACATCAACCAAACTGATCATATGGCCTGAGAAAACAGAAAATTGAGACTGAGCTAAGAGCATTTGTATGGATGTACTCTTTCCATAAAGTTTTCTACTGGAAAATGAAAGGAGGCTATGTCCTTTATTTGGCTTGAGGTTGATGCTGGTGATGACAAGAAAGGAAATAATTAATCAATCACAACCAATCTATCAACAAGCAAAAAGGAGATGCAACCTGTGTATCTTATACGATTGGGCCTGGCACTGAGCTTTCCTGTTCTATGATGAGTTCCTCAAGTACCCAGAGAAAGCTTTGTTCCCTTGAACAGAAAACCTTGATGGACCCTGAAACATTAAGTGAGGAATCATGCAAACACAGTGCAGTAATAAAGCAGTTAGCACAAGATAACTTGACATTGTGGTCATTGGACACCCAAAGAGTTGAGCTGAAACAGAAGGGGAGAATTAAGCAACCTTCCAATTTTTGTCTGCCTCATTCCAATATGTACACAGAAGGCCATTTGTCATCTTGGCCATCCCACAGACAGCCTTTGCATATGATTTGTGACAGATTTACATTATGTCTTTTTGGATTTCTTTATTTCTAATGTAGTTTTTATGTTGACTATTAAGGGATTAGAGTTATCAGTTTTTATCCAAAATGTCCCAATACAGGCATATGGGATTTTTATACACATTTTACTTGTTAGTCAACTAGCATTTATTAAGTGCTAGACACTGTGCTATAAGCCTCAGGGATACAAAAAAAGGCATTTCCCACCCCCTAAAAAAACTAGAGCACCAGCAAAAAACCAGTCCCTGTTCTTAAAGAGCTCACAGTCTAAATGAGGAGACTGAATGCAAATGGAGATCGTACACAGAAGGGCACTAGCATTAAGGAGGATTGGGAAAATTTTCCCGTAGATGGTGAGATTTTCATTATGACTTGAAGGAAGCCAGGGAAGTCAGCAGAGATGAAGGAGGAAAGAATTCCAGGTATGAGGGGACAGCCATTGCAAATGCCTGCAGTCCGAGACTTGGGAGTGTCTGAAGTGCATTTGGCAAAATACTTTTGTTACATTGTGATCCCACGAGGCTAACATAGTTTCCATGTCTGAGCAAAGAAAAACTGCTAATGCTGGTCTGTCACGGTGGTGGAAAAGGAATAATTGGTTCCAACCCCAGGTGTAGTTATTATAGGTACTTTAGGGCTTGAGGTAGAAACAGATGTCCTGTAGCTATTGTGTGTCACACCATGTATATCTGGAATATGCAATTTCCATGTGTACACCTTTACGACTGCAGTTTCAAAAAGTGTTGCTCAAGACACTTTTAACCAAGTTTATTTTGGACAAGAAATGAAAACAGTTCACAATCCATCATTTGTAAAAGTTACCTGCTGTTTGCTTTCAGTATTTTTTTTTTTTGCTACAGTCCTTTTATTTGTATTTAAATGGTTTAGACAACCCAAGAACACAACAAGTAAAGTTGCAGGAAAAATGAATTGTTTGATATTCATAAAGTCACTGCGGGATCAAGCACAGCAGTAAAACTAAAAAAAAGAACATGTATTTAACGGTTTTAATTTTATTTATTTCTTTTTTGCTTAATACTTGCCTGACATGCATGTACTGTAAAAAATAATTAACAGGGAAATAACTTGAGATGATAGTATAAAATTTTCATTAACAATCCAAACATAATCATTAAGAACAGGTGCATTAAGTTTATGCAAGAAGAATAAAAGTTTGATGATTGGGAAAAAAGATAAATCATTCCATTTGGGAATAAAAGTAGGTTATGTCCACGCTACATCTTGTCTTTTCCAGGCTAAATATCTTGAGTTTCTTCAGATGATATTAATGAGGCTCAGTTTTGAGCTTTCCCAACCCTCTTGGTTGCCCTTCTCTAGTTGTATTCAAACCTGTGAGGGTTTTATTTTATTTTATTTTTTATTTCTTGAAATACAACACCTATTAGATACCTTTCTCCAGATGTAGTTTCCTAAAGACAGGTTGTAGTGGGATTATATCACTTCATTCAGTTTTGACACTAAGAATTTATAAACTAGCCCAAGATTGCATTTAATTTTTTGGCTTTTACATCTTAAAATTCAAGACCCCACACTCGCATTTTAGTATAGAAATCTCAGCCTCAGTTTTTCAGATATACGATTTCTAATCACTTTTTGAGAGAAGTAAGAACACTTCTCTACAGAGCATAGAGGGTAACTAAGGATATCTGGAGGGGAAAGGAGCTATACTAGAAAAGGGCACCAAAAGCTGTGCATAGAATGTATGCTCAATTGCTAAAAGTCACTTCACACAGTATTTCTAGATTCAACTACTTCATTTGCTATTAACAAATCATTTGTTGTGCATAGAAGAAAGTGAAGGAGACCACAGCTAAAACATTCCTGTTTGGAAAAAGCTCACACCTACTATCTATCTCCTTTGTCTATTCCTTCCACTTGTTTCCCTCTAGAGATCTTCTATGCAGCAAAGTGTGCATTCTAAGACTCATAAAGGAGGAATGGGGCTGAGGGGCATTCACCATCCTCTCTCCTAGCTGTGGGTCAAGGAAGACAAGGGAGTTGAAATCCATCCCTCCCCACCCCCAAATGAAACAAAAACAGATTTCTAGTCTCTAGTTCATTCAGGGTCCTTATAAGCCTGTGGATGGACAGTACTGGTCATGGTGTCTACTCTGGCCCATCTGCTCCTGTCTCTTGACCTGAGTGGGGAGATGAAGAAAGAGGAATCAAATTCAAACATTGTCCTTGTGTCCTGTTGCCATCACTTCTAGAGCTGTTACAAAAAGAGAAGAACCATCAGATCTCAGATGAGGGGAAGGAAGGAGGGCAAAATGACAAAATGGTAAGACAAGACAAGATCCTCGCAGGCTACCTTCGTCTTCTTGGTCTTCTTCTTTTTCTAAAAAAAAAAAAAACAACCTTTTTTTTAATTAATATACTTTTTTTTTAATATCACCTAGGTTTTCCAATGAATCCATCTCCCCTCCTGCTCCCACATAGCATTCCTTAAAACAGAAAAAAAGATTAACAAAACTTAGGAGCACATCCAAAAGACCTGATAATATTTCGATATTCCACACATGTAGTCACCATCACAAAGAAAAGGGGAAGGGGTGCTCCCAGCCTACTTTCATAAAAAATAAAATTAATAATATCTACTCATTTGGTGAGATTATTAGGAAAGAAATAACAGCACTTAACATAGAGCCTCAAACATAGTGGGCACTTAATAAATGCTTATTGACTGACTGATGGACTGACCAGATAAATGGGTATTGTCATTGATCATAATATTATTACAAGGTGGGATATAAAAGCCAAATTAATGTTTGAGGCAGAAGGGGCAATAAAGATGAGGGAGAAATACGTTACCTGGGATGGTTGCGGAAAAAGTGGAACTTGAGTAATGCTTTAAAGGATGTGGAAAATTCAGTTAAGTGAAGAGGAAAATGAAGGGCATAGGAAGACCACAGTAGCTATAACATGGAAGCTGTAATGTTGGGGAAGAAGAATAGACTAGGATGGGTGGATCTCCAAGGCTTCCTCTGGGGGGATAAGGAGGATAGGAATCTATTAGGAGATCCTGTAGAAAAGTTCTTTAAATCTTTGTAGTAATTAACTGCCTTGTGATAAAATATGTTTTTAAAAAATACTTTGAATGACCCTGTAATGTTTCTCGAGACCCTCTGTAATGACCATGTAAAATTGTTTTGCCTTTCATAGTCTTGGTGTGCATGCTTATTGTGACTAATAACTAAATGCAGTGAAAGGAAGAATACCTAGAATGTTCCTCTTTGAAGAGGGGGGTTGGTTTCCATGAGCGACTATTTACTTTTTATGTCAGGCCTGCAGTTGTGTTTGGACACACCATGGTTGTAATTCATGCTCTTGGTCTAACGACACTTCCACATAATTATCATTGCTTTGTAATTATAGCAATAAACTCCATTCTTTGGGAAATATTCCAGTGTTTGGAATACAGAAAAGGAATGTGTTTAGTACCAATTGTCACAGTGATTTTTTTAAAATGTCTGATTTTTAAAGAAATCAGCTTCTATTGTGTGGTAAAACAAAAATGTTGTCTAATACAGTTCTCTTTTTAGAGGTGGGAATCCTTGCATGATTCAAAGAAGAAAACTTTAAAGACAAAAGATAATATACCACAGACAAAAAAGTAGGAGTTTTTTTGGCTTAGAGAGACTGAGAGAGAGGTTGACAAAACTACATGAGGAAAGATGGGTCACAAGAGACTGAAGGGAGCACCTGGGATCATGGTAGTTTAGAAATGTAGGGCCTTCAGAGACCATCTCATTCAAACCCATTATTTGTGAGATGAAAAAATTGAGACTTAGATAGGTCTGGTGCCTTTCTTAGCCTAGTTGGGACTATGACTTAGTCCTTTTGTATGGGGGGGGGCGGGGCAGTGAGGATTAAGTGACTTGCCCAGGGTCACACAACTAGTATGTGTCAAGTGTCTGGGGCTGTATTTGAACTCAGGTCCTCCTGAATCCAATGCCAGTGCTTTAGCACCACCTAGCTGCCCCCTAGTCCTTTTCTTTCAGTACATTTACTCTTTACCCTATAACCTGATCAATAACTCAATCATCAACCATGTAGTAAACTCCTAATATGTAACAATCACTATGCTAGGCACTGAGGTTGCAAATGAAAAAGTTGAGAATCCTCGTCCTTAAGGAGTTTACATTCTACTGGGAGAATACAATACACACACAATAAGTAAATACAGACTGTGGCAGCCCGCTATTAAAGTACCTACAGTGTGCAAGTCACTTAACACCTCCACTTGCATCAGTTTCTTTCTCTATAAAATGGGGATAATGGTAGCACCTACCTCAAAGGAGATGATATTTGCAAAGCATAATTACTGTTACATAATAAACAAGTCTGCCCTCCTTCCCTCCCTCTCACCCTTCCTTTCTTCTTTCCTTCCCTCTGACATGGGCTTGGAATAATCAGAAGTTTCTCTGGTGAGAAGCAAAACCAAAGATGACCAGATAACAGGACAGACATATTAAGGAATCAAGGGACTATTAAAGTTAGATTGACCTACTAGTTATCAGGATAGACACACCTGAGAAGTAAGAAGAGATAAAATACTATAGCAGGAAAGGTCAATTAGGTGTGGGCTACCACCTGACCCTAGCTAGGAGAGAGAGATAACCCCAAAGGTCAGGACCATCATTTCAAAAAATCCCTCTTTGCTTTCAGGAATATGACAAGCATCCAGCTTTCTCCACCCCACCCCAAAAAGGGAATTTTTCTGTTTTCAAGTGGACATCCCATCTAGCTTCTGTAAAAGCTTGGCCAGGGCAGCTAGGTGGTACAGTGGATAAAGTACCAGCTCTGGATTCAGGAGGACCTGAGTTCAAATCCGACCTCAGACACTTGACACTTACTATCTGTGTGACCTGGCAAGTCACTTAACCCCCTTGCTCCACAAAAAAAACCCAAATCAACAAACAAAAAAAGCTTTGGCCTTCCCTCTGTTTTGTTGTTGTTGTTGTTTGTTTGTTTGTTTGTTTGCAGGGCAGTGACTTGCCCAGGACCTTTCCCTCTGTTCTAAGTGGAGAATGTTTCTAAGCCCTCCTTCCCAAGGAGTGAAGTATTTGACCTCCCACTCAGTCACTTTCCCGAGTTCCAAATAAAAGATTACTTTAATTCTAATTGGACTGTGTGCAAGAGTGTAATTCTTTATTGAAGAGTACCTAAGAACCACCACAATTCCCACCCCCCAATTATATTTTGGTTTCCTGCTTTGTTACCTCCTTCCTCTCTTCCTTTCTCCCTCCCTCCCTTCCTCCCCTCTCTTACTCTCTCCCTCCCTCCTTCTGGGATACTTAGAATGCTAAAGACAGCTTTCAGTGAGCTTTTAGTCCTAATGGGAAAGACAACATGGAAACAACTATGCACAGACAATCTATATTACAGGATAAATTGGAGAGAATTAGTAGAGGTAAGGAACTAAAATTAAGTTGGATCAGGAGGGGCTTCTAGCTGATCTTTGCAGGAAGCCAGGGAAAACAGATAAAACATTCCAGGTAGGGGAAATGGCCAATGGAAAATGCCCAGTCTAGAGATGGAGTGGCTTGTTCTAAATTACACAGTAGTTTCAAGAGTGGGGAGCACTATCAGATTGGATAATCATGAAAGATTTGTTCTTGCTTTTGGTAGTTAGGTTCCTTTGGAGATGACTCCCAAGGTATATAGATTCATTATGGTTTGGACTGCAGGGCGTTAGGTCTATTTCAGTCTCAGCTTGCTTCTGTTTTAGAATACAGTGAGAGACTTGTATATTCTGTGGTTGCCAATTAGGTTTAAATTTCTAAAAAATTAAGCATTTACTATATGAAAGGCGCTATGGTATGTGCCTAGAAAATAAAAATAGTTATGAACAAGACACTGACATTAAAGAACTTCAACCTAATGAGAGAGGAAAAAAACATACCCAGAGAGCTGGGTCTCTTAGGATCAAGCAGTCTACAAGTATTGCTTATAAATTGTATTTCAATTTATGAGTAATCACTGTGCTACAGTTAGATCTGGAACTTGTAGATCAGGAGTTCTTCACTGGGGAATTCCTAGAACCCCAAGGGATCTATGGGATAGAATTCAGGAGGTCTGTGACTTGGATAGAGAAAAAACATTAAGCTCTATTTTCATTGATCTCTAAGTGAAATTTAGCATTTCTTTCAAGTATGGAAATATTTTCTGAGAAGGGACTCCAAAGGCTTCACCAGACTGCCAAAGGGTTCCATAACACACAATAGGTTCAGAATGTCCATTCTAGATTGACCTTAGTACATGGCCATTAGATTCCTCTCCCATGAAACCAGAGGTGCATGATGTGACAGGGAACCTTTTGATGAAACTTTTTACCAGGTGCTTGCATATATTATCTAAGAAAGGGGAATTGTAAAGGATTTTTATTAGGAGCATAACATGAAGAACAATCAAATGTGGACTGTTTTGTTCAGTGATTGGAACTGAGACTCCTTTGGACATCATAGGAGTTATTTCTTCTTAAACGCTAAGTTTTTATATGAAGACTGTCTTGATGAGTAAGATGAATAATGACTGATCCATGGTAGAGAAAACTGTTAAACCTCTACCTAGGCATACCCAACCCTCAACAGAATTTAGGGTTGCACATTGGTAGCAGTCGAATAAAGATGTATAGTTAATGGAAAAAAGTCATCCCATTGGCTTTTGTTACAGGGCCTGTGATGTTTTTCACTTGTTTCCTCAGGATTCTCGGGGGAGAGAATCAGATCTGAGGTGAGGGTTATAAAGATTTTCCTTTAGAAGGAAAGAGTGCCTTAAATGGGAAGAGAAACATCTGAAGTTATGGTCTAGCTAACAAACATTTATTAAGTGCTTGCTAGGTACTATGTGCTAAGTTCTGAGAATATAAAGAGAGTCCATTCCTAATACTGTGGGCTAAACTTATTTTTCCCAATAACCTTAAACTCTATAGTGTTTACTATTTCATAGCAACAAGGCACTAAAGCTACTGGTGCTATTGCAGCCTGAGGGATCCATCTGACTAAGCCTTCTTGCTGATTGCCTTCTTCTATTTATTTTTTTCTTTCTTTTTCTTTCTTTTCTTTTTTTGTTAAAAAAATTAAAATTTATTTTTATTTTTTTTTCTGATTGCCTTCTAATTTGGATCAATGAGTTGGCTTAGGTACCATGTAAAGATTTCAAGCCACTACAGCAAAGAATGACAAGAAATAGTGGCTCTAGTCCCTCTTTAGTAGCTATTCCAATCAACATAATCTACCTTTTTAATTAGTAAGCCCCTTGTTTTCTAAAACTGGACTCAAAATAACCCTGTACTCCTTTGATAGAAGATGACATCTGGATGACATTCTGGATCTGCTGCTTTAGTTCAAAAGTAGTCTCCTTGGTTCTGGGGGGACATTCAGAGTCTCTGAGGACCTTGAGTACTTTTTAACTTAGGAGCATTAGTTCATTCCTCCATCCTTTAATTTCAAAGGAACACAACCCTTTAACCACATTGTTAATATGGGGGGGGGGTTAAATCTACTGTTGAAGCTATTACAGGGGGCAGACACCTGCCTGAGACTGCTCTTGTCATGGAAGTCATATCCCAGTGACAAGTGGAACAGCATTTCATGCTCATAAATGCATGACGTCTTCCCTAGATTCTTTAAGTTCTGTACTCTGCATAAGTCCACATGATGCTTCCCATGCTTCTCTGAATTCTTCACAGTCATTGTTTCTTATAATCTTTATAATCTGTTATATTCTTGTGCTGCTGTTTATTTAGCCACTCTCTCATTGATGGGTGTTTGACATCATTCAGGTTCTTTGCTAGTTCAAAAATGTTGCTATTAATATTTTTGTGCCTATAGAACATTTCTTTCTCCTCTTTCTGGCACATGGTAATCAATGCTTATTGACTCTTGGGGGGGGGGTCTAAAATTATGGTTTTAGTTTGGTGAACATATTCTTATTCTACTGACCTTGTTTTGCAGCTTGTTTATTTCTATGAATGTTGTATCAATCATCAAATAATTGGAACCTTTCAATGAGAAATGGGTTATTGAAAAGGATATTCTGGAACCATAGACTTCTAGATTTGTGCCTTTGTTCACTGCCCAGTTTATATTACATGAAGAAAACTTATTCATTTACAGGTATATGACATTCAGTTACAATTAGCGTTCAAGACTATTTGATCCATGTGGATGATGTAGTCTTCTGTAAGTTTTGGCGTATATGACATCTTTAAATTTTGTATGGTCTCTGCATGCTAATGAGCACATAATCTTGCTTAAGGTTGTTAATAAAACTATATTCACTGCACATTATGTATCAGAAAATAATAGATTTTTTTTTTGTAAAATTCTGTCATCAAAATATGAGACATAGGAGGAAATGTGGTATTGGTTTATTTTACAACTTAGAGAAGTCTTCAAAAATCATTGTCATAATCTTTTTTTTCCTTTTTCTTTCTTTTTTTTTTTTTAGTGAGGCAATTGGGGTTAAGTGACTTGCCCAGAGTCACACAGCTAATATGTGTTAAGTGTCTGAGGCCAGATTTGAACTCAGGTACTCCTGACTCCAAGGCCGGTGCTCTATCCACTGTGCCACCTAGCTGCCCCCATATTCTTTATACATTTGAAAACATGAGTTTAAAATGGAATGCAACTTTCTAAGCTCTTAGTAATGTTTTATGCTAATAAAAGCAATACAGTAGGTTGTAACAAAGTAGTAATTTACTAGATTCTAAGATCTTCCTATAGTAGTAACTTTATTGATGGCAGGAACCTAATATTTGATGATTTTTTCTATCCCTCTCTTGCTCTAGTGCAATCCTTTACTATCAGCCATTTAAAAGTTCGTTCAGTTAGCTGATAAAATAGGTATCAAAACCATAGAAATACAGACAGCATTACTAAACATATGAAATTAGGTATTCTGCATAGTACCAAACCATTTTTTATTTTAATCATTTGGAATGGAAGTCTTCTATTACACATTTCCTTGCCATTTTTTAAAAATAGGAATTTGAGAAGTCTTACAGGAAAAACTTAATGAATAATTGAAAACTCTGCATTTCTCAATTTTTCTAATCTTGCCTAGTATATATATGTGTGTATATACATATATATATTATGGTTTGTTTATATTTTAAAACAAAGGTGTGACTTGTATGCATTCTGCCCTCTTGTTATTTTCAATGGACATTTCAAATTAATACTTACAGGTTTTGACAAGCTGAATAAGTCATCTTTTAAAATATTAGTATTTAGATAGGTACATATGTTCAATACTGTGACAGCATAATTTGATTAGATATTTCTCTCTTATTAGGCATTTGGGAAATATCCAAATAAGAACATACACACACACATACACACATATATCATTTATATTGGGTTATTTTTTGGTATATTTCCTCAAATGGAATTATTAAGTTAGTATAAATGGGTTTATTTCTTTTAGCTCTAAGTATTACTAGATTCATCATCATGAAATTTCAACCAGTTTATAATACTGCTAAGCATTGTGAGTGTTTCTGTCCTTAGCATTTCTGGTCATCCTCAACTCATTTTATGTTTTAGGGGTATACTTGTAAATATTTAACAACTGTCTCTCAGGGGTGGGGTGGGGGGAAGCATACAAGACACTTTTAAGTTTGATCTGCATTACTTACATTTTGTCCATGCTTTCTTTAGTCTAGATAGTCAACAAAACAGTAAATCAAGCTCTGATTTATAGTGGTTGCTGATTTCAAAGGAGTAAATGCTTGTGCTGAAAATTTAACAACCAAGGAATCTGGAGGAGACAGATCCCAGCTGACAGTATTCTTAGGATATTGTGGTGTTGTTGTTGTTGCTGTTGTTGTCATCACTGTTGTTGATCAGTCATTTAGTCATGTCCAACTGTGCATGACCCCATGGCCCACAGCAGGCCAGGCCCTTCTATCCTCCACTTTTTCTCATTGTCTGTCCAAAGTTCATGTTCATTGTTTCCATGACACTATTTATCCATCTCATCCTCTGCTATTCTCTTTTCCTTTTTTCTTCAATATTTCCCAGTATCAAGGTCTTTTCCAATGAGTCCTGTCTTCTCATTGTGTATCCAAAATATTTACGTTTCAGCTTCAGTATTTGACCTTCCAGTGAATAATGTGACTTAAATTTTTTTATGTATTGACTGATTTGATCTCCTGGCTGTCTGAGGGATTCTTAAGAGTGTTCTACACTCTTGTGTTGCAAAGTAAGGGCAATAACTTTTATCTTCTGTGCAAAATAGGTAAAAAAATGTACAGAATTATTTTTTAAATTTAAAAATCTCAGGTTCTTGAATTCTTCAGCTTTGTATCTCTTTCAGACAGATCCTGCTTAAAAAAAAAAAACCTCATCAGAATTGTTTCCTCTGTGTATTCAGAATTTGTTTTGAGAGTTTCCCACACATTTTGTGTGGCCTTCTCCTGTAGAATGTCAGTGGGATTTTTATCTAACCTTCCTCTGATCCCTTTTAAAAGTTTTTCTCACACAATTACAAAATACTTTTCACACAAATCAAATCAGATCTAAATAATTGGAAAGATATCAATTGCTCATGGATAGGCTGAACTAATATAATAAAAATGACAGTTCTACCTAAATTAATGTACTTATTCAGTGCCATACCAATCAGACTACCTAAAATTATTTTATAGAGCTAGAAAAAATAATAACAAAATTCATCTGGAAAAACAAAAAGTCAAGAATATCAAGGAAAAAATGAAAAAAAAATGCACAGGAAGGTGGGTTAGCTGTACCAAATCTGGCGCTCTACTATAAAGCAGCAGTCATCAAAACTATCTGGTACTGGCTAAGAAATAGAGTGGAGGACCAATAGAATAGGCTAGGCACAGGAGACACAGTAGTAAATGACATTAGTAATGTAGTGTTTGATAAACCCAAAGTCCCCAGCTTCTGGGATAGGAATTCAGTATTTGACAAAAACTGCTGGGAAAACTGGAAGATAGCAATATGGAATTATGCCCAAAGGGCTATAAAACTGTGCATACCCTTTGACCCAGCAATACCACTTTTGGGTCTTTTTCCCAGAGATCATAAAAAGGGGAGAAGGATCCACATGTACAAAAATATTTATAGCTGCTGTTTTTGTGGTGGCAAGGAATTGGAAATTGAGGGTACGTCCATCAATTGGGCAATGGCTGAACAAGTTGTGGTATATGAATAATGGAATTCTATTCTGCTGTAAGAAATGATGAGCAGGAGGAGTTCAGAGAAACCTGGAAGGACTTGCATGAACTGATGTTGAGTGAAATGAGCAGAACCAGAAGAATGTTATACACAGTATCATCAACATTATGTGTTGATCAACTGTGATAGACTAGATTCTTCTCACCAATCCAATGGTACAAGAAAGTTCCAAAGGACTCATGATAGAAAAGGCTCTCTAAATCTAGAAAAAAAAAAGGACCTGTTGAATATGGATGCTGTGATTGGACCATACTATTGCTGTTGTTTTTTTGTTTTGAGGTTTTTTTCCTTTTTGCTCTGATTCTTCTCTTATGACTAGTGCAGAAATAGGTTTAATGTTATTATGTATATATAACCTATATCAGATTACCTGCTGTCTAGGGGAGGGGGGGAGGGAGAGGGGGAGGGAGAAAAATTTGAAATTGTAAATCTTACATAAACAAATGTTGAAAATTATTTCTACATTTTACATAATAAAACACTTTTATTTAAAAAAAGTTTTTCTCCCAAATCTAGGATGCATGCTAGATTATTCCCAGCCTTCCTCTACTCTATTATGAACTTTAGGAGATCTCTTTCCCCTAGGGTTCCCATCATTTCTATCCTAGCAGCCAGTGTCTCCCCACTGGTGAGTGTCAGATTGAATATAGAATTTCCCCTTTTTGGTTCATCCACCTTTTGAATGATGAAATTATTGTTAAAGCATGTCAGAAAGTTAACAACTCCTCTGGTTTTGGTAGAGAGAACTCTAGCAGATGTCTGGATAATTAGCATCCTCAACCTCTGCCATTTTGTCCTGTGTCAGTCTTTGATGTGTTTGACAAATACTTCATCTGTTTTCTTGTTATGCCCAGGTTGTAATAACGATGATAACAATGTCTTCTTTTCTTCCTTCCATTGATTTTTTTCACCCCAATACTCTCAAGCATATTTTCTTCCTCTGTTTCCATAATTTCCTTAAATTTCCTCCCCCATGCCAAATCTTTACCTCTCCCATTTCTGTGAGGAAGATATACCTATCTATAGTCATAATTCATCCATGGGATTCTTCCCTATAAGTCTATGATACTTGTGAGTCCATTTTTGTCTCTGGATCCTTTATTCATCTTGCTTGTTGCCTAAACTTTGTTGGTTTGTTTATAGATATGAAGATGTGAGGTTTTATTACTTTTGACTCCTTTCTTCAATTTTTACTCTTGTGAACTCCTAAGTCTCCTGCTTTTTTTTTCCTTCTCAGTGTAGGTAGTCTGTAGATATTGTGTGTGTGTGTGTGTGTGTGTGTGTGTGTGTGTATGTGTGTATGTATAAACAGAGCTCACTAATTTTCATCCTTCCTTTTACCATCACCCCCACTTTAACATAAAGCCCTTTTTATCCAATTTGTCAGATACCAAACAGATTCATTCTTACCAGCATTTTTAAAGGGTGTACTACATATCTGACAAGGAATATGTCATGCTTATGTTTTTAAACTGTGGTTCAGAAATCCAGGTTCCATTTTTAGTCACCTAATTCAACTATTTAATTATTTCCTATGTTTAGTTTCTTCATTTACTAAATAAAACCAAGTCTTTTCTGGAATTGACTCTTGGCTTTCTGGATTAATCTTCTTCCTTACCTCTACTTCTTCTTTATTAGATCTTAGAAGTTTGAATATTTCATGCAATTCTGTGTTTATATCTTCTTTTTTTATTTAACAATAGTGCTAATTTTCTCTTTGATTATTCTTTGGGTCATTAATCTGTTCTTTTATTAATATCTGAATCTACTTATTTCTCAAGTCTTAGCCTTCTCTCCTCCAGCATCCATTGATTCTTGCAGTGGTCTTTGCAGCAGTAGGACTTTGTAGTCAAATTGTTTCAGATCTTTGAGTCCTTTGAAATATTCTCCATCCTTCAAAGAGAAGAGTCAGCTTGGCCAGATCCTATACTTATGGCGATACCTCCATTTTTCTTAACTTCATATATATATTTCCCCCCTGGGTCCCATCTCTTCTGCAGAGTCTGAGGGTAGAGGTCCCAATTCAGTCTTGTTCTGTATCTTTAAATGTTCACTCTCTTTTCTTCTTGGAGGCTTGAAAAATTCCTGTCTTTATCTTTCAAGTGTAAAAACTTAACTAGTAGGTGTCCAGGGGTCTTTCTTTGAGGATTGCTCCAGTATGGAACCCCATGCCCTTTTTCAATAGACATGCTGAGATTATCTTTCAGTGCCAGAAAATTTCCTATAATTATTTCCCTGACTTTGTTTTTTTCACATTTCTGCCTTTTCTATTTCCGCAGGTACGAATCTTATTTGCAGATTGTATCACTTTTATCTGTTTTTCGATCATTTTTGCTTTACTTGTGGCATCACCATCACCATCACCTGTTTTATTTGGGAATTGAGTTTCCCATGCTGGTGGACTGTTATTTTAGATTAGTTTCTTTTGTTTTCCTCCTGCATTGGTTCTGGGATGGTTTTATATCTCCAGTGAATGGGCAAGCTTAGCTGCATCTTTCAATATCCTCACCTATCCTTTTCTTGCAGTCATTATTTCTTTCTTATTTAGTGTTCGTATTTTCTCTCATTGAGAGCAGTTTTAGAAGTTGAACTCTTAGGGATTTCTATGACTCTGGGGAGTGATTTGATTCTTTCTCCTTTTTTTTTTTTTCTTTCTTATTTTGATGTGGGTGTTACTAAATTAAGAATTTGCTCCTTGATTTGAAGCTTACTGTGTAATAATAATACTTATAGTGTATGTGTAATAATATTACTTATAGTATACGGTGTAATAATAACACTTCTAGTATAATACTTATCATTGTAAGGGGCTAAAATTCTAGCTACACTATCTAAAATCTAACGAGTGGTTGCCAATAAATTATAAGCTTTAGCAAGAGTATTTAAATGTTTAAGTATTTATTAAAGAGCATTAGGATCAGAGAGAAAGGTAAAAATCTAACTATTTCTAAGAGACCCCATCATCTGACCAAAAGAGGAAAAAACCCTCTGCCAGCGTCCACTTCCTACTTTGTGTCCTCCTCCCAGAAATGGGAGGCTCCTCAAGTTGATTGGCTGGTAGCCTTGATAGACAGTACCCATGAGCAAAGGTCACTTCCTGATGCCAAGGACCTTGACCACATGGCTTGCCCTCAGACGCCTTCTCCTTATGGCGGAGCTTTCCTACAGTAAGTCTCCAGCAGGTGGCATCATTCCAATCATTACAAGTATAGTAATAATACTTACAGTATAAGTAACAATACTTATGGTATATACTATATAAGTATACTGGTCTTATCACAGACCTGTGAGTAAGCTCAAACGTAATAATAGTATTTCCTTGAACAGATGATTTAATTTCTCTGAATCCATTTCCTCATGTGTAAAGTAGGGTTAATTATATTTGTACAACCTAAAAAACATAGTTATTGTGAAGAAAATGCCTTCCAAGACTTGAAGTGCTATATAAATATGAATAACAAATATTGTTATGTCCACATGATTTTTCTCATGATAGCCCAAGCTTCTTGAGGGTAAGGAACATGTTATACTTCTTTGGAACAACCATAGGCTTAGATATTCTTACATACAGTAGGTATTGCATACATGGTTATTGAATGAATGAATGAATTAGCTTTCCTTAGTTACTCAGGGTCAGTGATTATAGAGATACCTTTAGAGCTACTCGACTCAATGCTAAAAAGTCCACTTTATATTTGGTGATTCTGCTGCTTCCCTCATGTTAATTGACATTTCACAGTGTTTCAGTTTCTAAAAGACCTACCCATATCCCTATTTCTAATATTCTATAACCTCAGGGAAAACCAGAAAACAAGCTTGTTAAATCAGTAAACTTAATATTATACAAAATCCTGAGCTCCCTTCTTGCCTGAGGGTGGCTCCAGTCTCTCCTTTAGAGAAAATTGTAGGGGCTTTTATAAGTGAATACCCCATGTAAGAAAAGATTAGCAGTAATGGCCATCTTCCAGCTCTCTCTTGACCTGAGTTTTCACCTCTATGCCCATTTCATTTTTGCCCAGGGAACAGGTATAGCCCCTGACATCATTATGCCTTGCCTTTCTAAGGTACTTTTGTCTTCCTCCCTATTAGAGTGGCCTTAGGAGTAGACAACTAAATCCCTCTTTTCCATTACTTTACCAGAGACAATGATGTAGTTTTTTGAGAAGAACTTTAGTGGGAAACTAAAGCAAAAGAAATAAAATGCACACACAGCCATTTAATGAGTTTGTATAATCATTTCAATTCAGCAAGCACTTATGAAGTATCTGCTACATGCCAGACACCATTCAAGGCACTAGGAATACTTGGGATAAGAATGAAAATAGTTCCTGTCCTTAACAAGCTAATGTTCTGCAGATAATGGATTTATTCTAAGGTCAAAGCATAGACTGACTTGGCTGGCACAGTTTAACACAAGCTTCATTCAAGTCTTTTTGAATTAGGTGCAGGTTAAGAATCTCCTGGCCAGAAGGAGATTTGGATTAGCACTACTGCTATATTTGGTGTGCTTCCAAATGCCCTCGGGAACCTTTTTCCAAGACTTATCTCGAGGATGGTTTCTGATGGAGGAAAGCACTTTCCTATCTGGGCATCTAGAATTCAGACCTCCCACAATGAGGTTATAGTCACCTTGTGCACCTTTCGAGGTCCCTGTGGCTCCTGCTTCTGGAAATTCTAGTCTTTGATGGACTGCTCAAGTTTTGTCTTTCTTTCCTGTTTCTTCTGGTTTGTTTGCCAAAGCTAGCTGAGGGTTATAACTGGTTCTACCCTTTTGGGGAAGTGCTTAGCTTCTTCACTGATGGTGTGGTGGTAGTATCTGAGCTTCTGTGACAGATGCTTTGACCCTTGCATTTTGGTTACATTTCACTGATTTTTCTCCAACTCCTAGTACCCTTGTCAGAACAGGTGCCTTTATTATCTCATAGCTATACTGCCTCCATAAAAACTATGTTTCTCTCTCTCTCTCTCTTTCCCTCTCTCTCTCTCTGTCAGGGCAATGAAGGTTAAGTGACTTGCCCAGGGTCACACAGCTAGTAAGTGTTAAGTGTCTGAGGCTAGATTTGAAGTCAGGTCCTCCTGAATCCAGGGCTGGTGCTTTATCCACTGTGCCACCTAGCTGCCCCTTCCATAAACTCTTAAATATAATTCTTATGTCTCCAGTCTACCCATTCTATTTCATTACACCCCCAAAATGTCACTTACATCATGCCACTTCCCTATATATAAAAAACTTTCAATAACTCCTGTGAGATTTTCCCCATCCCTTAGTTATAAGAGATTGACCATAGTTATAAGTGATTTGATTAAGATAATAATTAATATATTAACTAAAAATTGTGATTTATTCTATTTAGTATAGATTACATAAGGTCAAAAGTTTAAGTCTTTTCTCATATTTCCTAATTTTCCAATGTCAAGCATTAGGCAATATCACAAGATCTAGTAGTCAGCAATGCTATATTTTAATAATCACGAGTGACATACTTTCCTATAAGAGTTCACACTGTTGACCAGTGGCCTAACAATAATCCACCCTATTGTTATCATAATGCTGACATTTATAGTCATTTAGGTAGTTCCTCATATTTCCTAAGAATATGATTTAATTTTAGAAGCACAAGTAATGATAAAATACTGTACAAGTGTAACTTTGGAAGGGTATATAAACGCATGGATTTTGTAATTCAGGGTCTTTCACATCCAACACCTGGATGACAAGATTTATTGGGAGACTAAAACTCTCTCAATAAACCTTTTGGCTTTGTTGGGGGACTAACCCTCTCTCAATAGACCTATTTACTTCAGCCTGGAAATGTTGTTTTTGTTCTTCCGTCGGACACTCCTCATTACCTATGAGATAGTTGTGAAACTCCTTAGTGCAGGAATTAAAACCTGTAGTCTTTCCCCATCCCATTTCTGTTGAGCACTGTGTGCTACAGTCAAAGACTTAAGTTAAAATCTAGCCTCAGACACTTTACTAGCTGTATGACCCTGGGCAAGTTATCTCTGCTTTAGTTTCCAAAACTATAAAATGGGGATAAGAAAAGCCCCTATCATCTCCCTGGGTTGTTGTGAGTATCAAATGAGATCATAATTTTAAAGTAATTAGCACAGTTCCAGGCACATTAATGTTAACATTAATTACTATTAGAATATTAGTAGAAGAGATAGCAAGGGATGGAACCAACCTTCTGGTAGGCCACTACTTAGGGAGACAAGGCTTAGTAGTGAGTGCATATACTGAGTATCCTACAAAGCATTATTTTTTTGTTTGTTTGTTTTTGCAGGGCAATGAGGGTTAAGTGACTTGCCTAGGGTCACACAGCTAGTGTCAAGTGTCTGAGGCTGGATTTGAACTCAGGTCCTCCTGAATCCAGGGCCAGTGCTTTATTCACTGTGCCATCTAGTTGCCCCCAAAGCATTATTTTTTAAATAAACTTTTTTATTTAAAGTTTTGAGTTCCAAATTCTGCCCTCCCTTCTCCCTCTCCTACCCCCTCCCTGAGGTGGCAAGCAATCAGATATATGTTATAGATGAGCAATTATGTAAAACATTACCATATTAATTATTTTTTGTAAGACTTGAATAAATGGAAAAAATGAAAGAAAGTGAAAAATAGCCTGCTTCAGTCTGTGTTCAATCAATATCAGTTCTTTCTTTGGAGGTAGATAACATACTTCATTATTAGTCCTTTGGGATTGTCTTAGATCATTGTATTTCTGAGAATGGTTACATCATTCACAGTTCTTCATTGAACAATATTGCTGTCACTGTGCACAATGTCCTCCTGGTTCTGCTCACTTCACTGGAGTTCATACAGGTCTTTCCAGGAATTTCTGAAATCATCCTGCTTGTCATTTCTTATAGCACAATAATATTCCATCACCATCATATACCACAGCTTGTTTAGCCCTTCTTTTAATGGATGGGAATCCCTTTGATTTCCAATTCTTAATGAATACAAAAAGAGCTGTACAAATCACTATTTAGAGAGATAAAACCCTAAATATTTGGAGTAATGTTAATTTCTAATAGACTGAGCCAATATAATAAAAATAATATTACTCAAATTAATTTATTGATTCAATGCTCTATCAATCAAACTATCAAGGGTTACTTTATGGAGCTGGAAAGAAATAACAAAATTCAACTTAAGGAACAAATAAATATTTCAAGGGAAAAAAATGAGAAGGAAGTGACCTGGTGGTGTCTTAAATTATATTACAAAGCAACAATCATTAAAAGTATTTGGTACACGGGGCAGCTGGGTGGTGCAGTGGATGGAGCACTGGCCCTGGATTCAGGAGGACCTGGGTTCGGATCTGGCCTCAGACACTTAACAATTACTGGCTGTGTGAACCTGGACAAGTCACTTGACCCCAGTTGCCTCACAAAAACAAAAAACAAAACCAAAAAAAAAAAGTATTTGGTACTGGCTTAAACATAGAGAGGTTGATCAGTTGGACAGATTAGGTGGACAACACACAAAAGAAAAGGAATGTAATAGCTTAGTACTACAGCTACTGTGATAGAGACTTGCTATTCAACAAAAATGCTAGGAAAACTGCAAGCAGTCTGGCAAGATTTAGGTATAGGCTAACAGCTCATACCACAAAATTAGCTGCAAATGAATATGTGACTTGATATTAAATATTTCATCATAAATAAATTAGAGGAACAAGCAAGAAATGTCCTTCAGGGTCCATAGAAAGGGTAAGAGTGTATTAACAAACAGTGAATATAGAGGATCAGAGAAGATGAAATAGAAAATTTTGATTGCATAAAATTATAAAAGTGTTTGTACAGCCAATGACACTAAAATTAGAATGGAAACAGTTAAGTGAGGGGGGAAGATCTTTGTAGCAAGTTTCTTTGAAAAAGATCACATTCCCATGATATATGTAGTATTGAATCCAATTGATTAAAATAAGAGCCATTCCTCAGTGCATAAATTGTCAAAGGCTCAAAAGAAGAAATATAGGCTACCAATAGTTATATGAGAAATGCTCCAAGTTACTAATAATTAGATCAAGTCAAAAGCAATTGAATTTCAACCTCACACCCACCAGATTGACAATATTGTCAAAAAAAGGAAAATGAAAAAAATATTGGGAGGGCTATGAGAAAAGAGGGCACCTAGATGGCAAAGTAGATAGAGTGCTGGGCCTGGAGTCAGGAAGACCTGAGTTCAAATCTCACGTCAGCAGTTAACTAGTAATGTGACCCTGAGCAAGTCACTTAACCCTGATTGCCTTGGTTTTCTCACCTGTAAAATGAAGAGAAAGAGAAGGAAATGTCAAACCACTTCAGTATCTTTGCCAAGAAAACCCCAAATAGGATTTTGAAGAGTTTAACATGACTGGAAAACAACATGAGCTAAGAGACACATTGATGCACTCTTTGTAGTACTGAGTAGATCCAGCCATTTGTGAAGAGTAATTGGATCTATGCCCCCTAAATAATTAAACTGTATATGTTCTTTGATTCAGCAATTTTGTTAGGCCTCTGTGCTAAAGACATCAAAGAAAGAAGGATAGGACATATGTACAAAAGTATTTTTAACATCTCCTTTCACAGTGGCAAAAACCCCCCAAACAAACCCCCAAACTGGAAAAGATACAAACAGAATTTTTATTAATACAACTATAAAAGACCCTTTATAGACATCAGAGAAGACAAAAAATTGGAGAATATTAATTGCTCATGTTTGAGCCATGTGAATATAATGCAAATGACAATACTTTCTAAATTAACTTATAGATTCAGGGCCATACCAATAAAACTAGCAAAAATTACTTTATAAAACTAGACACAATAATAGAGAAATTCATCTGGGAGAACAAAAGGTCAAGAATCTTAAGTAAAGTACTGAGAAAAATTGACTATGCCACAAAGAAGTCTGCAACACTTTTTGATTCCACTTTAAAACACACAGACACACACATTAAAGTTGATCATTGGAGAAGATTAGGTACAGAAAACCCAGAATCAATCAAGCATAGTTCTTTAGTAGCACAGTGTATAGGGCAGTTATAGGTGGCAGAGTGGATAAAGTTCCAGGTCTGGAATCAGGAAGACTTCCTGAGTTCAAATCTGACCTTAGATATTTGCTATTTGTGTGACCCTGGGCAAGTCACTTACCCCTGTTTGCCTCAGTTTCCTCATCTGTAAAAAAAAAAAACTAGAGAAGGAAATGGCAAACTGCTCCAGTGTCTGCCAGAAAACCCCAAATGAGGTTAGAAAGAGACACAACTCAAATGACTAAAGAGTAGTAAGCTAGTGTATAATAAGCCTAAGGACAGCAACAACTGTGCTAGAGACTATTTATTCAACATAAACTGCTGGGCAAACTAGAAAGCATTCTGGAGAATCATCTCACACCATATGCAATAACAAGCTCTAAATTGATATGTAACCTAACCATAAAAGCTTATATCATAAATTATCATAGGAGTGGGGAAGGACTTACATTCTAGAACTGTGGATAGGGAGAAGAGTTCTTGACCAAACAAGGGGGAGAGAAGATCCTGGGAAATAAGAATGGACAATT
The DNA here is from genome assembly GCF_019393635.1 of Dromiciops gliroides. Classification (NCBI taxonomy): domain Eukaryota; kingdom Metazoa; phylum Chordata; class Mammalia; order Microbiotheria; family Microbiotheriidae; genus Dromiciops; species Dromiciops gliroides. The sequence continues at coordinate 85,490,769 of NC_057863.1, read as the reverse complement.
TTGATTATTTAGCCCAAGTAGGATCAGGAAATTAGAATTTATAGAAAATCTCCATGATAAAAATTTGATTTCCCAAAGAAATAAGAACATGAGTAATTTCCCAACAGAACAGGCAAATCTCAAAAGAAGAAACACAAGCTGTAAACAATTTGTTAAAAAATTCTCCAGATCAATAATAAGAGAAATACAAATTAAAAGAATTCCCGAGGTTCTATCTTACACTTGTCAAAAATGCTTCCCCCCCCCCCAAAAGAAAACAACAGTTGTTAGAAGGGCTATGACAAGCCCACTACTCTACTGTTGATGGATCTGTGTAGTGGTCCAACTTTTCTGGAAAGAAGTTTGGGGCTATATCCAAGAAGTCACTAAACTGAATATACTCTTTGACCCCGTGATCCCACTATTTGGTTTCTACCACAGAAGTCAGAGACATAGGTAAAGGACACATAACATCAAAAACAAAGTGGGTGCCCAACATGGGTTGGGGGCCAATTTATGGCATGTGAATGTGATGGAATATTATTGTGCTTTAAGATATTATGACCAGAGGCCTCTTGGAAGACTTGTATAAACTAATGCAGAGTCCAGTGCACAGAAAAAGGAGAAAAATAAATTCATACAATGACTACAATAATGTAGAAGAAAAATCTTTTGTAAGACTGAAGAGCTCTGATTAGTGATGTGATTCAAGGAGGCTGATGATAAAGCTGGCCTCTTACTTTTTACCAGGAAGTTAATGGTCTAAAAATGTAGAATGAGATAGACATTTTCAGACAGGGCCCACAATAATTGAAGATTTCTGTTGCTCTTCTTGTAAATAATATTGGCTGATATTTGTATATAATTCTCTATCGAATTGATGTAAATTCACTATTTCATTTGATTTTTCACTATATATATATATATATATATATATATATATATATATATATATATATATATATTTATTTATTTATTTATTTTTGGTGAGGCTATTGGGGTTAAGTGACTTGCCCAGGGTCACATGGCTAGTAAGTGTCAAGTGTCTGAGGTTGGATTTGAACTCAGGTCTTCCTGAATCCTGGGCCAGTACTCTATCCACTGTGCCACCTAGCTGCCCCTAGATATATTTTTAAATTCCCATTTTACACCTTGGGAGACTGAGATACATACAAGATGAAACCAACCACATTACTCAGCTAATTAGCAGCATAACTAACTGGTTTCCAATTCCAACTCTCTGTCCATTGCTCTGTGTTTCCTCCTTGCTATTTTTCAATACCAGTGTAAAAGATACTCACTATGAGCTTTGTAACAAGATAATGATTTTGTTTGTTTTAGTGAGCTGTTTATTTTGCAGAGGGGGGAAATTCCCTGGGACATAGGCATGCAGTGAATGCTATTTACTGACCCCTTCAGGAACCTGATTTAATTTGGACCTATTTTCTTTAGAGGGAATTTCTGTGTGGGCAGTGTGTGTGTGTGTGTGTGTGTGTGTGTGTGTGTGTGTGTGTGTGCATACTCATACCTACATATGCTCTGATGTCTAATTTTCTAAGTTGGTTTAAGAAAAGAGAGAAAAACTATCTCTTGCCTTATGTCATTTGTCACATTATAAAATGTCCCTTTGTTACTTAAAAAAAGCCCCAACAACTCATAGAACTGCTGTACTTAAGTACAGCTCAAGTTGAAGTTTAGTTGATGCTTCACTAGGCGTCTTGGTGTTGTGTATATCATGCCAGACCTCACAATCTATTAATTATGTGAACGTGAACACATTATTTAACCTCTCTGAGCTTGTTTCTTTTTCACAAGATGGGATGGTAAAATTTGTAGTAAGTATCTACCTTTCCCAGTGTGCTGTGAGGGTCAAATGAAAAAATGTTTGTAAAGAGCTTTGCATCTACATGGTGTCTCCAAGTATTAGTGGAGAAGTACGCTTTACTAGTGTGTATTTTAAGATTCTAAATGTGGATTCTAATCTGTTCCCCCAGTTTTGGGGGAAACTGACTAAAATCACTGATAAAACGAGTTTAGGTTTTTAAGGGTTTATTGGAAAATAGAAAGAAAAAGATTGAGAACAGAATTCCAACAGCCTGGCATTCCTATCTTTCCTCAAATTTCCTGTGAAGTCCTCTGCCACCACCACCACCATCAAGTCAGGAACCCAAAAATCGCGAGAACTCTCCGCGCAGGCTCCCTCTCCTCCTTCCTGTCTCCTCCCAGAAAATAGGAGGTTCCTCAAGTTGATTGGCTGGTAGCCTTGATAGATAGCACCCATGAGTAAACATCATTTCCTGACACCAAGGAAAAGCCACAATGCCTCTGAGGCATTTTCCTCATGGCAGAGCTTTCCCACAGCAAGTCTCCAGTAGGTGGCATCATTCCAATCATTACACTAGCTAACAGCTGCAGTAAGACTTGGAAGACATTCTCCAATTAAAAGGCTCTATAACGGGAAGTGGAACAACTCTAAAGTGTGATTTCATCCCCACAACATCAGTATTTTCAAAATCTCAATCAGAAGGCCCTTTGACAATTTAAGATGCTATATATTAAAATTCCGATATGTAGCTCATTCTAGTTTTTTTTTTCTTAAAAAAAAAAACAACACAACAGACCATTACTAGTCTGGTGGGTTGTTTTGTTTGTTTGTTTTTTGGTGAGGCAATCGGGGTTAAGTGACTTGCCCAGGGTCACACAGCTAGTAAGTGTTAAGTGTCCTAGGCCACATTTGAACTCAGATTCTCCTGACTCCAGGGCCAGTGCTCTGCGCCACCTAGCTGCCCCTCACTACTAGTAGGTTTTTAAAGTTTTTTTATCAATATGTACAATTTTACTAAATTTTATTTCCCTGTTTACAAAGAAAATTTATTAATACAAAGTGACACCTAACTATGATTATGAGATGACCAGCTTGTCTTGGTGTAGATTTCTCTTAGTGTAGAAATTCTTTGTTTTTCACTCTTGCTTTTCTTGGCTTTTAAAAAGTACTACTGATTAAAAGTTCTTTTAAGTCCTTGTAGCTCTTATGTCTTTTTTTATGGAAGTTTATGTTACCATTCTTTGAAAAGCTCCATAATTTCTAAAAGGAAATGATATTGGAGAAATCTGCAATTGGATGACAGGCTAGAAACACTCGGTGCTTTTATTTGCTTGATTTTCAGTTACTTGGATTGTATTATGTAACCTTATTGGTACAATTCTTCCTTAATGCAGAGGACATAAATATTGTTAAATTATAATTTCCCCCATTTTTCTCCCTAGAAGCTTTTCAGTTCTAAAGAAGATGTCTCCATTTCTTGGGGAAAAAAAGAAAGATACGCTTCCTGTACAAACACCAGGAGCATTGATCGCAATTTGGACATTATGGGCAACTTGCTTCCATAAGCCTTTTTCCATGATTAGAGACATTTTGGAAAAAAAAAACCAACAACAACAAACCATTCTCAAGCTCTTTCCCAAGATGCTCCTGTAACTTTAATAATGGTGAGAGAGATGTCCCTTTGGATATTTTGCAAGTATTTTACAGATTGAAATCTTGGCTTTTGCACTACATATTCTCTGTCAAGTAGTTACATACACTCTTTTTGGCACCTCACCATGTCTCTGGCATGCATGTGTAGAACACTAATATTTCCATGCTATCTGCCTGATGGCTGCAAGCCAGGTTGGTGTTGAGTTGCTGCTTTTTAAGACTGGATATGATTTCATTCAGGTGAGTGAGTGAGGTGTGTGTGAGGTGTGTGTGTGTGTGTGTGTGTGTGTGTGTTTGTGTGTGTGTGTGTGTGTGTGTGAGAGAGAGAGAGAGAGAGAGAAGGGGGGGAGGGAGAGAGAGGGAAGGGGTGGGGTGGGGGAGGGAGGGGGAGAGAGGGGAGGGAGAGGGGGGGGAGATGGGGAGGGGGGGAGATGGGGAGAGGGGGAGACGGAGAGGAGGAGGGGGAGACAGAGAGACAGAGAGAGATAGAGAGACAGACAGAAAGAGACAGAGAGAAGTTTAGGAAATACTACAGAAACAGTTACCAAATGACAAATTGAAACAAGTTTACACAGGAACACAAATACTGATTGATCACACAACTGCTATTGAGAAACGAGTTTCAATATTGCAAAGAAAAGACTAGACAAAAGAAAGCCCATATAATCAAAACCAGACTCTTTTCAACTCTTGAGCATCTAAATTAATCTTCATGTTTCTTAGTTCCTTGATATTGTGGGCATACAGAATACTCTGAGAGAAATCCTCTGTGGAATCTTGCCCTTATTAGATTTAACTTTCCTGTAAGATAAAGTTGTGTGAGATATTTCCCCACCCGTGATACACATTTTTTTTTTGTTCTCTGCCAGGCACTGCTCCTAACACTTCAGCTTACTATTATTATGATGTTCATAAGTTTGCTTGGTTTTTGTGCAAGAAGATGACCTTTTCCCACCCTCATTATTTCCTACTGATTAAAAAAAGTCCTGTGTAAATTAGTTGGGGTGTGTGTGTCAGATTGAAAAAGGTAGGAATAATAAAGTACCTTACTATTTCATTAGGGGAAAAGGTAGCAGGGATGCACTATTTGATCTTAATGCTAAATTCAGTGTCAAACTATGCAATTTTCTCCTCTGATTTGATACCTTTTTTTTATATATAATTTAAAAGATGCAAAGACCTCTTTACCCAGAACTTATTAGGATAGGAGCAGTGATTGAGTCACACTCAATAAACAAAATATAGCTTAGGAACCAATTCATATTGCTTTGTAAAAAAAAGTGCCAAAATGTGATTTTAGAACTGATTAATCTAAAAAAAGGGAAATAACATAACTTTAATAATGGAAAATCTAATTATTTGCTCTTTCATTGGTTGAAGGCATTATAATTTGTAAGATTGGAGCACAGTACAGTAAGACAAATTTAGGGTCTAATCCAATGCAATTTCACTCTTATTAATGTGACCTGCACCTAATGCAATGAAGCCTTTAGGGTTGGTGTGTATACATATAAGAAGTAAAAACATAAATTAAGGACCTTTTCTTTTTAAATGAAAGGTATCACAACTTCCAGATGCCCACGAGTCTCATCTTTCAAAGTACTTACATTGTGATTAATGTTGTTCTGCATTCCTCAAAACCTTTTGGGAATACTTCTTCAACCACAGTGTCTCTTCTACCCATGGGGTGCTTAATAAGTGCTGAGCTTGATTTTCTTTTCATCAGTAATGTTATTGCTTTTGCAGTAATGCTTTATGTATACATTCATTCATTCATCCATCCATTTATTTATCTATTTATTTTACTAAAAGCCATGCTATCCACTTTGATTCCACCTGCATTCCTCTGTTCATAAAGCTTGTCTGCAAATGAATAAAGAAAGGATAAATTGAAATGGAGAAAGAAATACCTGGAATATCTTGCTACTGGAGTAGCAAGTTATAAGGGCCTAAACTAGGGAAGTGGCAATGGGAATAAAGAGGAAGGACAAATTGGGAAGTGAATGGACCTTACACATCAGAATTAGCTCAAAGACCTTAATCTCATCAGTTGGCTCAAGGAGGGAATAACATACACACTCAATTGGAGGGAGTAATCTATCTGACCCTGCAGGAAAGTAGGAGGGGAAGGGGATTAAGGAGGGAGGGGTGAAAGAAGGGAGGGTAGATTGGGGGAGGGAGCAGCCAGAAGCAAAACACTTTTTTTTTTGAGGCAATTGGGGTTAAGTGACTTGCCCAGGGTCACACAGCTAGTAAGTGTTAAGTGGCTGAGGCCGGATTTGAATTTAGGTCCTCCTGAATCCAGGGCCGGTGCTCTATCCACTGTGCCACCTAGCTGACCTGAAGCAAAACACTTTTGAGGAAGAATAGGGTAAAAGAAGATAGAGAACAGGCTAAATATCATGGGAAGGGAATAGGATGGAGGGAAAAAGTTAACAATAGAAATTGTGAAAAAACATTTGAAGCAGAGGCAAGAGTAATGTAAGATGATGATGACTGATAACAATGATGGATTGATGATGATTGGAGGAAGATGAGGATTGATGAGGATTGAATGAAGAAGAGGAGGATTGATTGACAATGATGAGAACTGACTGGGGATGATGATGATGAGGATTGATGGATGATGATTGATTGATGATTATGATGGCAATATGTATGGTTACTTACCAAAGTAACTGGGCTATTGTGAAGAAAATTCTTTGTCAAGTTTAAAGGTACTTTTTAAAAGTTTTCTAATACTGTTGTTGCAATAATCAACCTCACAGGTTCATTGTAAGGAAATCTCTCTTTAAAGTACTACATAAATGTAGTTTACTATAAAAAAAAATGATGAGCAGGATACTATCAGAAAGACCTGGAGGGACCTTAATGAGCTGATGCAAAGTGAAATTTACTCTATACAAAATAACAGTAATATTGTGAGATGATCTGCTGTGAATGACTTGGTTATTTTCAGCAATGTAACAATCCAAGATAACACTGAAAGACTTATAAAAATTGCAGTCCATCTACAGAGAGAGAATTGATGGTATTTGAATACAGATTGAAACATAATTTTTTTGTTGTTAGTTTCTTTTTTGGAATGAAAAAAAAAATGATGAGCAGGATGCTATCAGAAAAACCAAGAAAGACCTATTTGAACTGATACAGAGTGAAATGTACTGCATACAAAATAGCAGCAATAGTGTAAGATGAACTACTGTGAATGACTTGGTTATTTTCAGCAATGTAATGATCCAAGATAACTCTGAAAGACTTATGAAAATTGTAGTCCATCTACAGAGAAAGAACTGATGGTATCTGAAAACAGATTGAAGCATAATTTTTTGATAGTTCCTTAATCTGAACATAAAAGTACAGGAAGGACAGATAAGACACTATACAGGCAAAATTGATGAGTTTTGGTATTGGTTATATTAGAAAGGAGGACACCTTCATTTTAGAGGTAGTTAGGTGGTGCAGTAGATATAGGGCTGGGCCTGGAGTTAGGAAGACCTGAGTTCAATTCTGGCCTTAACCACTTAAGAAGTTCCAACGAGACAGTAGTTCTAAAATGTTTTGTAAACCTTGAATCTCTATATAAATGCCAGCTGTTATTATTAAAATCAAATCTGTTTGCATGGCATAAAGTTTGGCTGCCACTAAAAATATTCACAACAATATGGTCATATGTTATGGAGGTGTTTCCAAAAGATGAGTTCTATAATCTTGAACATTGGAAGCACCAGTAAGTGACTTCTTATGCACTTAGATGGGTAAGTTTTATTTTAAAAAAAATTCCACTATACCTCTATTCTCATTCCTCATCTTGGTGTAGAGGTGGCCTAGAATTCCCACACATTTTATCAGTGGAACTTAAGCCCTTTTAAGTTATAACTAAAAAGGCTTTGACTATAGGCTTTGAGTGATTGGTTTTATGTTATTGGAGGACTGGCTTAGCTGAGTTCAGAAACCCTTACAACCAGAAAATTGGCCATTCTGCAGTGAATTTTTTTTTTTTTTTTTGCGTCCGTAACAACTGATGAATGTGGAATGTTTGTGATCTCTTTTGGTAGCATGTGTACCCATCCTGATGAAAGCAAAGATTTTTTTTTCCATTTCAATATTTATGTTTAATATTTTTTACAGTCATCATTTTGGGGAGGAATGACTGAGCAAATTGTAGTTTTTGAATGAGATCGAACACTATTGTGAAGTAAGAAATGAGGAAATAATTAAATTTTAAAGATGGATTTAGGATGAAGCATGACATTTTTGAGCATGTATAATGAGGGAATTTGTTTTGTTTGACTAAGTATATTAGTTGCAGGAATATTTTTTTCCTCTAGTAGTGGTGGGGTGGGGAAGGAGAGAAAACAATTTTCTGTTAATTAAAAAATACTTTACCTAAAGAAGACAACCTTAAACAGCAACAAATCTCAGATTAAACACAAACAATGTGGTTGTCCTATCTTTTTAAAGTTAAAGCACAATCTTCCTTTCATTTCACAAACAGTTGCAAGTATTATTAGTTGTAGGTACTTTTTAGCATTAATTTGTTAAATTATGTTCAGGGACTACATGCTGTTAATTTGTTGTTTGCTATGCTGTGCTAATTTTTTAATCAATAAAAACAAGATAAACTTTTAAAAAATTCATCATTTTATAATCACATCTTGTCTATATATAGATATGTCTGTATATCAGCAAATATTTGTGTATATATTATACATAAACATACATATACATCTATATACTTATATATATACATCAATGTATACATGTGTATATATACATGCATATGTATATACAGAGAAATAATAACTCACATGAGTATCCTGTAATATTCATCCTTGAGTAGATTACACGGGCCCTATTTTTTAAAATTGATGCCTTACCTGGTTGAGGAGGGATCTGATATTTATCTAAAGGCTTTATCTTTGACAACATCTTTATTCTTTTCTCTTTCTTCATAATATCCATATATAAAAGTATCTCTCCCTCCCCTTCTTTCTCTCCCCTTCTCCCTTTCCCACCTATTTTCAATTCCATTTGAATTGCTATTACCACCCATTTTCTTTCGATGCAGCCCTATTCCATCATTTGGTTAAGACCTCTTGAACCAGTAGCTCCTAGATTATGGTTCATGGGATGAAAGGTCAGTTCTTGCTAACTAATGTTATATTTCCAGTACTTTTTAAATTGGAACCCCACTCGAAATGGGCTGTGTTACACCCTAGGGCAGTGCTTTCCAACCTCATGGAATATGAGGATGCTTTTTTTTGTTGTGAATTTTACATATTCCCACATGATAGTAATTGTGCTATTAGAATCTATTGATTGAGGAAATACGTGATGACAAAAACCTCTTATGAATTCAGTGACACTTTTTAATGAGTTTGTATTTTATTAATTACAATAACTACTTACAAATGTTGTGTGAGGTGTATTTATATGGTTTACAGAAGCTGTTTGCTTATTTATTACACTAAGGTATACTACATGCTCTGGTGCTAAATAAAAATAAAAACTGCAGTGTTGGGTGCTCAAATTCAATGGCAATAATAGTTTTACAGTTCTTAGCCCAGTGCCTGACATATTGTAGATGCTTAACAAAATGCTCATTCTCTTCCTTTATTCCCCTACCCATTTTGCAATAACCTCTAAAACCTTCCGTGCTTAGTAGCCACCACTTCTGGCTTGGGAATTTAGATCAGAGGATCATAACTTTAGAGGTAAAAGGGATCATAGGAATACCCTAGCCCAGCTTCCTCCTTTTACAGAGAATGAGCAGAGAGGTTGCATGTTTGGCCCAATGTCATGAGGGAAATAAGTGGAACTTTAAACCAGGTTCCTGCCTCCACATCCATATTTTTTCCATTGCAACCTGAAGTCACTCCAGGTGATATCCAGCATAATAATACATTTCCATGGCTTCCGTGCTTGTGGGATGACACTTTGTTTTTAACTGCATTAGAACAGTTCAATTTCTATTTCATGGGCAGATGATACTGACTGGTACATATTTAGCACATGGGTGAATAAGAGCCCTAAGAAATAATTCTAGGCTCCAGAAGCTAATGGCTAGTAGGGGCTTCCTCATGTACCAAGAGTCCTTGGAGCTGTAGCTGGCATCCTTGTGCAAGGGATTCATGAAATTGAAACCTGGTAGTCATTTCAGGGTCATAGCAGAATTTGATGCCTCCAAATGTACCAACACTGAGTGTTCCTTAGCAGAGTCCCTTCCCTACATTTGGATTGACTTCAGTGAGTCAGCTACCAAGAACTCATTGCTGCGAAGCCATATATATAGATGTGTGTGTGTGTGTGTGTGTGTGTGTGTGTGTGTGTGTTTAGCACCTAGCTGCTGTGGCAGCTTAGAATTTTTTATGCCTATCTTTGGGGGAATAGTAATGGTGAATCTAGTTGCCAATTAAATAATGTGTATTGTTTGAAGCTTTTTTTTTTCAAAGCATACTTTGTAAAACTTTATTTTTCTTGGGGTTTTTTGGTTTCTTGTTTTCTTTTACAACATGACTAATATGTAAATATGGTTTCTATCACTGCACATTTATAACCTATATCAAACTGCTTACCTTCTTTTTTTGTTTGTTTATTTGAAGCTTTTAATAACATATTTCTTTTTTTCTTTCCTTTTTTTCTTTTTAATTTTTTCTTAATTAAATGTAAAGATATTTTTTAGTTCCAAATTTTTCTTCCACCCTCTCTTCCCTCCCTCCTCCCAAGGCCAGCAAGGAATTTGATATAGGTTATACATTACTATCATATTAAACACATTTCCACATTGAACAGAACCCAAATGATAAAAATACACAAGAAAGAATAAACAAGAACAATAACAAAAAAGCAACAACAAAAATGAAAATAGTATGCTTCAGTCTGCATTCTGAATCCATAGTGCTTTTTCTGGATGTTGAAAACATTTTCCATCATAAGTCTTTTGGCATTGTCTTAGATCATTATATTACTGAGAAGAGTTAAGTCTGTCACAATTGTTGTTGATACTGTGTACATTGTTCTCTTGGTTCTGCTTGTTTCACTCAGCATGCATTCATGTAAGTCATTCCAGGTTTTTCTGAAATCCTTCTGCTTGTCATTTCTTATGGCACAATAGTATTCCATTACATTCAAATACCACAACTTGTTTAGCCATTGCCCAATTAGTGGACATCTCCTCAGTTTCTAATTCTTCGTTACCACAAAAAGAACAGCTAAATAACATACTTCTTGATTAACTTGGATTTTTTTGGGGGGGGAGTGACGGGATTGTTTTTGGTCTAGACCTGTGATTCTACCAGTGTAGAGAATTACCTATGTTGAAATTCCCTCTTTTGGCATAGAACAGCAATTGGATTGCAGTGTCTAGTATCAGAGGGTTACTTGGAGTATTGGGAGATTAAGTGACCTGTCTGTGGTCATACATCCAATTAGTATGTGACAGAGAGAGGACCTGAATCCAGGTTTCCTGACTCCAAGGCTGGCCCTCTCTATACTACCCTCACTGCCTCTTGCATGGATAATTGAGCGTTAACTATAAAAGGTATCACTGATGAATTTAAACTGAGTTCTTAAACACAGAAGTAGCCCTGTGAGAGGGGTGATTTATGAGGAACAGGGACCTCAGAGTTTGTCCCAAGCTCTTCATCATCCCTTAGGGTTTCTTTATTTCAAAGTATAATGACCTCTTGAATAGGAATAAATCCTTTATTCTGTCTTCATTTCTGGGCTCTGTGCCCAGATTCTTGATGGGGGCAAATGTATGCCCTAAAGTAACTCATTTCACTAATGGCATATACTGCATAACCCCGAGTGGACTTAAGTATGATGCTTCTAATAGCATCCAGAACAGAATTCTTAGAAATCTCTTTAATATGAGAAGACTTTGAAATATAGTGTCACGGGGGAGAACCTCCCAAACATTATTGGACAGGGAAGTGTGGACAAGGAGCAAGGGAGAACAGTAGCGGAGTAGGTGTAAACAGTCAAATATACTAATTTCTTTTATTTCTGGGCTGTGGAAATCATTGCTTTTTTCATCTGAGAAGTAGAAGAAAAGGACTCTAGGGATATTCTTATACATCAAAAGCTATCTGCATGCCATTTTGGGTCCATTGGTGAGAAGAGTGTATTGTCTCTGCCTTAAAAACTTTCCTCTCACCAGCTCCTAAACAAGCCTACTGATACTTGTGTTATGGATCATTTACTCTTTCGTTTGTTTAGTCATTTGCCAAATCCTGTGTGACACCTTTCCTTACACTTCAACCAGACCTTTGAATAGTATTTTATCTCTTTTATGTGTTTTTAAAGCTGTACTTTGCGTTTTGGTCTTTCATACCAGATTGTAAGCACCTTGAGGGACCTTTTTTATTCATCTTTGTGTCTGCCCATATAGCTGGCCATAGTGTTCTTCAAATAATAGTCACTATTCATGTTGGTTGAATTTTTTATTGAGAGTAAATGTTTACTGCATACTACTAGGTGAGGTTACTGTACTAGATGCCAGAGCTGTGGAGTGGTTGGTAGAAGATACATCTTTAATTTTTTACTATATTTGGATTTTTCTAGCTTAATTATTTGTCTAGGTCCTGATAATCTTTCCAGACAGTTACACTTTTCAGTGATCCTTCACTCCCTTCAGTAAGATGTAAATTCCTTAAACAAAGGGGACTGTAGTTTTGTCTTTTTATTTCCAGTGCCTGGCATATCAAGTGCTTAAGGTGGCACAGTGGATAGAGTACTGGACCTGATTTCAAATCTGGCCCTGGACACTTACTAGCTGTGTGACCCTGGGCAAGTCACTTAACCTTGTTTGCCTCAGCTTCCTCATCTGTGAATAAAGTAGAGAAGGAAATGGCAAGCCATTCCAGTATTTTGGCTAAGAAAACCCCAAATGTGGGGTCTTGAAATATCCAATGACTACTTTTTTTTGGTGGGGCAATAAGGGTTAAGTGACTAGTGTCAAATGTCTGAGGCCAAATTTGAACTCATGTTTTCCTGAATCCAGGGCCTGTGTTTTATCCACTGTGCCAACTGGCTGCCCCTGAAGTATCCAATGACTAACCAACAACAACAACAACCACCACAATAACCACAACCCATCAATGATCATTGCTTCTTCTTCACTTACCTTTTCTTCCCTCCTCTAGTTGTCTTGCCCAATTTGCTCAGTATTGCTTCCGTAATTTAATTCTAAAATGCTGATAAAAACACTTTTTTCCATCTGTTACTGCATACATCTCCTTAAAGTTGTATAAAGATTCCATGTAATCACACATTAAAGCTAGGTTCCTATGCTATATTTCTAACCCTAAGATATTAGACATTCTAAAATTACCTAACATTGTCTCCTGTTTAGCTATCTGCTTCTTTTCCACCGATCTTTTAAACCTACTTTTATCTTATTTTACCACTCCTAATTGTTTTTTTCTCCCTTAAGTGTTACCAGGGTTGGAAATGATTCCTCCCCCTTCTAAACCCAGCATATACCCAATTCTCCATTGTTTCCAAAGATCTTGGGAAATTCCACATCTATCAGAAAACGTTTTTCAGCTAAGTGGAAAAAATTGTTCTTTCTTGTCAGTTTATCTTCAGCTCTAGAACTGAACTTATAGATTTGCTGGGCCAAAACATTCAAATGAGGAAAGATACATATATGATAGATGCATCTTAATTTTCATCTTATTTTTGTCACACATGTTCATGTCATTATTATCTCTTATAAATGTGTTAACAAACACATCCTTAATATCATGTTATCTTTGAAGAGTAATAATTTTATATATTGCTTAGAGTCAATAAGCCTTAAGTTTTAGTCTTGGCTCTTGTTATTAACTGTGTGACTTTGGCAAAAAGCCACATGTTATTTCCTCATCTGTAAGCTAGACAGTCTTTACGGGATTTTCTGCCTCTAAAATGCTGTGACTGTTGTAATTTTTTTTTTACACCATTTAGTTTTTGTCATGTCCTGGATCTTTTGACTCTTCTTGAAAGACATCCATAAGTCATACAGATGTGAGTCTTCTGAGTAAGTCAATCCTGCTCTAACACTTGTTAAGAAAACTTGAATTTGTTCCAGCATGATTGATATATTAGGAAACAATTTAGACATACTAGATTTTTTCACAGTCCAAGAAAACCATACCACTTTGCAATACTCTGTAGGTTGTAACTCTTCCAATACCCACTGCCCCAATCAAACCAGCTCTTTTTTCAGGTAACATACCATATTTATTGTATCTCTTCTGATGCATTAGGAGCTGTGGGCATAGCAAACTCAAGCACTTCCCCCTCCCCCACCTTCTACTTTGAACAAGGTGCTACTTATATCAGTATCCACCTAGGAGTGGAATCAAAATGTTTTCATTACTTTTACTATAATTTCTGATAGAGGTAGTATGTACCTTATCCCTAGTGGTAAGTTGAAAGGGTGTGCTTATATGTGATCCATAATTTTCATGCCCAGTGTGATTAGCTAGTATTGTTTACAGAGTATTCTACATAAAGGCAATTGGGCCATTTAATTCCTCTGAACTTTTCCTTAGGAAATGTGTATGAGTTAAGGTAATGCTTGTGGTTAATAACATCAGGGACAGAAAGTGAGTTTTGTCACTATTAGGGCTTTTTCCCAAAGAGATCATAGAAAGGGGAAAAGGACCCAAATGTACAAAAATATTTATAGCTTCTCTTTTTGTGGTGGCAAGGAATTGGAAATTGAGGATAAACCCATCAACTGGGGAATGGCTAAACAAGTTGTGGTATATGAATGTGATGGAATACCATTGTGCTGTAAGAAACGATGAGCAGGTGGATTTCAGAGAAACCTGGAAGGACTTGAATGAATTGAAGATGAGTGAGATGGCAGAACCAAGAGAACGTTGTACACAGTATCAACAACATTGTGTGTTGATCAACCATGATAGACTTCATTCTTCTCAGCAATACAATGGTCTGGAATAGTTCTGGGGGACTCATGATGGAAAGTTCTCTCCAAATCCAGAATAAAAAAGAACTGTTGAATCTGGATGCAGATCGAACCATACTATTTCTATGATTTTTTTTGTTGTTGTTTTTATTTTTTGAGGTTTCTCCTTTTTGCTCTGATTCTTCTCTCATTACATGACTAATGCAGAAATATGTTTAATGTGATTGCACATATATTATAACCTATATCAGATTACTTGCTGTCCTGGGGAGGGAGGGGAGGGATGGAGAAAAATTTGGAACTAGAAATCTTATAAAAACAAATGTTGAAAATCATCTCTAAATGTAAATGGAAAATAATAAAATATTTTTTTAAATAAAATAAAATAAAAAAAGAAAGTGAGTTTTGTTCATGCAAACATTTTTGTTATTTTGAATTTTAAGCAGATATTAAAGCTGGCTCCCTCCTTGTTCTCCCCTCTCTCTCCTCTCTCTCCTCTCCCCTCTCTCTTTTCCTTTTCCCCTTTTCCCCATTTCCCCATTTCCCCATTTCCCCTTTCCCCTTTCCCCTTTGCTTTTTCCCCTTTTCCCTTTCCTGGTGACTTTTTTTCTTTGTTTTTTTTCAGGGCAATGAGGATTAAGTGATTTGTCCAGGGTCACACAGCTATTGCCAAGTGTCTGGGGCTGTATTTGAACTCATGTCCTCCTGAATCCAGGGCCTGTGCTTTATCCACTGCACCACCTAGCTGCTCCTCTTTTCCCCTTTCCCTTATCCTCTCTCCCCTCTCCCTTCTTCCCTGAAAATGCATATACATATACATATGTGTGTGTGTGTGTGTGTGAGAGTGATTGTAAAGGAAACCAATTGTATTGAAAAAGTTGTCAACGATTTATTTTAAATTTCATGGTTAAGAAAAGTAGTTATGAATCCCAATCTAAACCAACTCCCTCATTTTAGAGATGAGGAACCTGAGGCTTAGAGAGGTAAAGGTATTTGTGCAAGTTCACACAAGAAGTCAATCCCAAATTCTGCATCAGTGTGCAAAGAATCTACTGGGATTGACATTGACCTCCAGTACTTCCCTTCGTGAAATTTTAATGGCTTCTTTTTGGGGGAGACAATTTAGTCTCAAGAGCTGGGGAATGCAAGAAAGATTTCCTGTAGAGGAATTTCAGGTAGCACGCCGTGGTAAGAAGGGTGCAAAGTTTTAAGTCAGGAGACATTCCAAATCTCGCTTCATATTTTAACTATGTGACCATGAGAATGCCAGTCAAAGGCTAGGAGCCTCACTTTCCTCATTTGTAAAGTGACGGTAACTCGATTTGTACTAGTTACTTCATAGGGTCATTGTGAGGAAGGGGCTTTGTAAACTCTCAAGGGCTTTATAAATGTGAGATCTTGCTGCTGTTCCTATATAGTGGCATGGCACCTGGTGCAAGTAGGTGGTGCCATAGTGCACATACTCAGGAAGACTCATCTTCCTGAGTTCCAATGTGGCAATGGGCCCCTGGGCAAGTCACTTAATACCTTTTGTCTTGGTTCCTCATCTGTAAATGGAAAGCTGCAGAAGGAAATGGCAAACCACTCCAGTATCTTTGCCAAGGGAACCCCAAATGGGATCATGAGAGTCAGACAGAACTGAAATGACTGAATAACAACAACGTGGCACTTGAGTATGAGGGGTCTCTGATAAGTGTTCTTCTAATGACTGAACACCCCATTTTCAGGATACCATTTCTACTCTTCTTAGGAAAAGGGCCTTTGTTCTGCTCAAGGAGATGTGTGGATTATTAATAATTCTCTGGGCTTTGGATTCCATAGAATTTACAGCAGGAAGGGCTTTTCGAAGTTGAGTCAATCTATTTCTGGAGAATAGTGGTACCTTGTTCAGGGTCACTTAGAACTGAGATTAGAACCCAGGTCTTCTGAATCTCAAAGTGTGTTCTTTTCACAGTAACACAGCTGATTTGTAGTTGTTGAACCAAAAAGAGTAGTTCAGTTGTCTTACCACCAGAGGATATGAATGATAGATTTAAGTATGGCATGCATTAAAATTCTGAATTGTCACTTTCAGTCTTCAAAGGCATTTTTGCTTTAGAAGTTGAAAAAATGTTATCTACTTCATTAAATCCTGAGACACCGAATTTTAAATGTGATCTTAAGCTGAAGTGGAAGAGAAGCACATTGAGTGGCAAGATTGTCTATCAGGCTCAGTTTGGTTTTGGTATTAAGAATGTAATTCGTCTATAATTATTCATTCAAATGACTACAGATAGATACTTCTTGCTCCATTAGTTGCCCCAGTTAGGGGCATAAGATATTCTTCATTATTGATTAAATACTTCATAAATTTTTCTTGGTTTTATTAAATAAACTGCTATAAGAAGCAGCTATATTAATCAGATCAAATAGTAGAATTTCTTTTGTGTCAGCCCTTATGTAAATAATTGGCCTCTTGTCATTGTGGGTGTTGTGCTATGTAGGACTCCCTCTTTTTTTTTTTTTTTTTTTTTTAGTGAGGCAATTGGGGTTAAGTGACTTGCCCAGGGTCACACAGCTAGTAAGTGTTAAGTGTCTGAGGCTGTAGGACTCTCTTGATTGCTATTGCCATGTGTCTTGGAGCTCAAAGATGTCTGATTAAAACATCCTATACATACACACATACATACATTCATGTAGATATATACACATATATATTTAATACTCTTTTTTTTAAAAGTTCAAATTTATTTTTTGTACTTAACAAAAAATCTATTTTATTTCTTTCCAATATCCTCTTTACATTGGGAATTTTTTCTTTGAAAAGCCCTTTTGGGGCTATTTATAGTCAGTCAAAAAACATAGTACAACCTTGACTATGTCCAAAAATTGTGTCTCAGTTTACATCCTGAGTTCATCACCTTTCAGGAAGTGGATTGATTCATCATGGGTCATCTGGAATCATGGCTCATCACTATGTTGATCAGAATTCTTATAATTTGAGTTGTCTTAAAAATGTTTATTGCATAAATTGTTCTCCTGGCTTCATTCTTCATCAGTTCATACAAGTCTTCTCATGTTTTTCTAAAAGTACCTTCTTTATCATTTCTTAAAGCATAATAGAATTCCATTGCATTTATATATCATAATGTATTCATCTGTTCACTTGATGGGTAGATACCTTGACTTTAATGTTCACTTCTTTGTGACTGCGAAAAGAGCTCCTATAATTACTTTGTGTGTGTGTGCATCTTTTTCACCTTTCTTTGATCTCTTTGGGGGCCAAAATGTCTGTTCTCTGACAATAGTTGAGCAGGGCTATGAGGGGTGGTCTGTGCATTGCCCCTTTTTCCCCTATTAACATTGGGGTTGTCACTGTATGATTTCCTTGTAAGCTTGAGTGAATAAGCTTATTACATTCATTCATTAAATGGAATCCTGGGAGATTGAGTAAATCAAATCCATGTATATCATGGTTCTCTGTATTAATGACACTACTATCCAGTTACATACCTGGGATAAGAATTTTGGTATTCTTTTTTATTCTTCTTCTCCTCTACCTCTGTATGCATTGCATTGCCAAGCTTTGTCATTTCAGTCCTTATAACATCTTTTTCCATTCCGTCATCCTAGTTCATGCTTTCTTTGCCATCCACATGAAGTACCATAACCTGTTTTACAGCTTATCCAACTTCATTCTGCCCATTTTCTTGTCTTCCCTTTACACTGCTATGACATTAATCTTCATAATCTGATCAAACCATCACATTGCTAAACAAAGCAAAACATAAATTTTGCTAGCTTCTTATTGTCTAAAATGGGACTTCCTTAGTCTGAAATTCTTGGTCCTTCATCATCTGTCATAGCCCTGCCTTTTAAGATCCATTTCACATTATGTACCTGCCTGTACTATGCTCCAGCCTTCTAGACTACTCACTGTCCTTCATATTCCTTATGTGTTGTTTGCCACCTCTTTGTCATGGTTCCTGCCTTTCCTTATAGGAGAATGTCTCTTTGCCAATCTCCATCTCTTGAAATCCTATGAATAGAGTGCTTAACTTGTTTTCAGAAAGATCCAAATTTGAATTATACCTTGGGGCAGTAGCTTTGTGAACCCTGGACAAGTCACTTAAACTTTCTCAGCCTCAGTTTCCTCATCTACAAAATGAAGTTAATAATAACACATTCCTCTCAAGGTTATTGTAAGGATCAAATGAGGTTAGATATGTAAAGAGCTTTGGAAACTTTTAGATGCTACATGAATGTTAGTCAAAATTATTATTATTTTTATTTTATCCTTTATAGCACCTTACAAGGGATATATTTGATTTCCTAGTTATTTGTCTTATGTGATATATCAGATCACTAAATTTTAAGTGCTTGATGGGGAGGGATGGTATCTATTTTTATCCTTGCATGCTTTCCAGAACCCATCACAATTCTCACAATCTACTTGGTAATCAATTAGTATCAATCTCTTTCATCTTATAACTAAGGAAAGTGAGACTGAGTAGCTGATGTGGCTTGCCCAAAATCACTTAGATCTGAAATTAGAACTCAAGTCTTCTAGTGTGTTGAATTGATTATTGAATTTGAATCATTCTTCTTCCATTCAATTCCAATGTAATTTAAGAGCTGTATCATTATTAAAAAACTGTGCCCTAAAATATAACTTTAAACATTTACACTGAAAAACATTCTCATTGGCCTTCAAGGTAGTATTTTGTCTTCATCAGTGTGTCTGAGCATTTAATTCCCCTGTACAGGTCATGCAAGATTATAGAAAGATTGTAGAAATTTTAGAATTGGATGAGACTTCTATGTTCATCTACTCCAACCTGTTCCTGAAACAAAATTACATTTTACAAGTGTGAGAAGTACTGAATCCAATGTTTACTTGATACCCTTCAGTATCACTACTGGCAGAGGTGCAGCTCTTTCTGTTTTGGCTCAACTCCAGTTGTCAGGGAGCTTGTTTTTAACATGAGATCTAAATTTGCTTCTTTCATTTATGGACAAGCACACCAGTTCAAGCCTTGTTACAAGGAACAGATTTTGTTAAAGTATTGGAAATTTGACTGAGTAGAGAAACCTTTAAGTGATAGTGTTAATTAAGACTTGAGCTTTTGGGTTTATTTGGTAGCAGTAGATTTCTTTCTTCCTAGCTTGTTTATAACTTGCTTACAATTTGGGTAGCTGTCATCAAGTGGATAATGTTACCTTGAGAAAGAACATTTGGCACTAGTTTCAAGCAATTATACCATTTTGGACTATGTTAAAAATTTTTTTATTAAGCATTAGCGATATTGATTAAATTTAAATTTTTGGTATAGAGATTGTAATATACAATTTAAAGTAAGATTTAAATTATTTTAAGAAATTTAAGAGTATACATGGGGGCAGCTAGGTGGCGCAGTGGATAGAGCACTGGCCCTGGAATCAGGAGTAAGTGAGTTCAAATCCAGCCTCAGACACTTAACACTTACTAGCTGTGTGACCCTGGGCAAGTCATTTAACCCCAATTGCCTCACTAAAAAAAAAAAAGAGTATACATGAAAAACTTTCATTTATTTGTGTATAATGTATCATAAGGGAAAACAATAATAGTTATGTCACATGACCTTAAGTTTGCTTTCCAGCTCTTCTGCTTACTAGTTACACATTAGACTTGTGTGTAATCCTGAAAAAGTCACATAACCTTTTTGAGCTTTAGTGTCCTCAGTTGCAAAATTAGACCTGATTAGTCTCTAAGGTTCCTTCTAGCTCAAATTCTTTGATTCCCTGAATTCTGGCTTGATTTAAGTGAATTTACTATTTACTCTGTTCATGAAAGCTTTGGAGAGACTTGGCTTTGTGGCAGACATTTCTTCCAGATGATTTTCCACAGTGACAACTTCACAGTGACTTGCACATAGTAGGTTATGAATAAATGTTTATTGAAGTGAATTAAATTCTCATGTGCTTGAGAGGGGAAAGTCATAGATGTTGATCATGAGAAAAAATGGTTTACCTATGATTCTCATGCTTAGATGTCTATTACAGGTTAGATTTCTTTGTTCCACTTCTTTTTTTGGGCTTAATTTTGTCCCTTTACTTGTGGACCATGTCAATAGGATCTGGTTAATGAAGCATTGATCTGGCAGTTAAAATGGTATAGCACATTGAATATTGTGTCATTAAAGAAGTTAATTTTGTGTTTAGTATTTTTATTTACAAAGTAACAATAGTGGGGCAGCTAGGTGGCACCATGGATAGAGCACCAGCCCTGGAGTCAGGGGGACCTGAGTTCAAATTCGACTTAGACACTTAACACTTAACTAGCTGTGTGACCCTGGGCAAGTCACTTAACCCCAATTGCTTTACTCAAAAGAAAAGAACAATGGTTATATTATACCTGTCTTCTTTCTATCCTTTTAGGAATATTGTGAGAATTTAATAAAACATTTGTTATATCTGTACACAACAATCCTTAAAAATAGGTACTATTCAAAAGAAAGCTTGACCATGTAGTTTTCATTTTGATGGTATTGATACATGTTACATAGATTTTTCAGTGTTTCTTATATGTATCATTTCTGAAGATCAGGTTACAAAAAAAACCACACACCAAATGAACAGATTCATGAATCAGTATTCAGTTGATGCCTCATTTGAAAGCAATTCATTTATTTTTTAGGTAAAATAAGACCGTAATGCCAAAATTAATGGTGCCCATAACTTAAGCGTTGGCTGAATGTACTTTCCTGCTGTGCAATAATTTTATTTTTGGTCTGAACCTGAGATTTCATTGGTGGAAGTAGTTTCTCAGGAAGGAAATGTCTTAGCCAGTTAGGTAACTAACTCTTCTGTAACTTCGATTGCTATAGAGAGTCACTAGGAGATTCAGTGAAATCAATTTATGTAAAATTCAAGCATAATTATAAACTTCTGAGCAGTTTTCATTTGCTTATGGGAACTAATGATTAGAATGTAGGCAAAATGTCACCTTCTAAGCACCTTAGTTTCCTCATCTACAAAATGAGGGAGTTGTACAAGATGGCCTTTGAAGTCCCATCTGATGATCCTATGATCATACTTAAACCAAATGGTTACTTTTAATAATAGAAGGCCAACCATAACATGGTCTCCTTAATTGGATCATCCTGCTTCAGACATTTCCAGGACTCAGCTTTCCTGATTTGTTGTCTGGTGCCCTTTCCTTGACACCACACTGTCATATATTGATGTTCATCTTTTAATGTAAGGTGTGTATAATCAACCTAAATTTACTGAAGATACAGGAAAAATGAGGGGCTTTTGGTTTGTTTTGGTAGGTTTTTTTGGTTTGTTTTGTTTGTTTTGTGATGGCAGCTGTGGTGTTCAGGTGCCACAGGGTACTGTGGACAGTTTATTTTTTGGAAGATATGGATGGCATTCTTCATGAAGAATATGAAGGAAATAAGAAGGAAATATAAATCTGTATTAATTTTAATATGCTGTTGGAAAAATACTATTATTCTTAGGCCAAGTATTTAATAGATAAAGAAGGATATTTGTTTTTTCAATTACATCTAGGTCAACAGTTATTTATTAGAAGTCTATAAGATGCAAAACACTGCTATGCCCTTCTGGTTCTGTGGGTGTAAGGGTGGATGGGGTTGTACAAAAAAGAGGAAAACAGTTTTTGGTTTTAAGCAACTTATAATTTAATGGGGATATGTCACTTGATGAAACCCATACATTAGACCTGGTAGAAGGCATTTCTGTTCTCTAAAGGTAAGGTTTTTACCTGAGTCTCTTGGGCTCTAATGTCTACCCTAAGGTTTCACTTTAAGGCAGGTAACATACATCAGAGGTGTCAAACAATAAAATTTTCCTGATTTTGAAATCTGTGCATTTATAAAAAGTAATATCAAAAAGCGAACCATGTTCCATGTTTTACAAAATCATTATTGCTCTCATATGCCCATTTGAGCCAGCCAGAGGACAGTGAGGAAGTCAGGTTAGGAAGGATCATAGGATTTCCAGCTAGAAGGAATTTAGAAATCATTTAGTCTGACCTTCTGATTCAACATTTGAGAAAACCAAGACTTTTGAGAGGTGAAGTCATTTGCCCTTGTTCGCACAATTGGCAAAGGACAGAGTCTGAATTTGGTCCTAGATTTCTACACTCCTGATGCACTTTAGACTGTGATAAGTATGTGGATGTCAGCAACCTTTCTAACTTCATTGTTATGAGTAACACTAATGAATAATATAATTTTTTTTTCTTTTGAGAGATTTTCCTTTTGGCGAACTCTCAGAAGTAGACTGTCACATGAAAAAAATTCTAGGGTAATGGATTTTAATATAGAGTATATCATTCATTTCCTGCTATCAAAATTTGGACTTTGTCATCATAATCAGGGAAGTACCTGCATTCATTCATTTGCAAGTAGCTATTGTGTTTATGTATTATATTGAGCTCTGGAGCTTTGAAACCTTCACAGAATAGGAACCAAATAAGAACATTTATGCAGGCATGGGTACAGTTAAGTGCTTGCCACTCTTACTGAAAGTTCATCATTAGGAGGTAAGCTTTTTTATCACTGGTCTTAATGTATTGAAGAATGTTGCTCTTCCTGTTTGACTCAACGGTGAATAGTAATGCAGTGTATAAAGCACTTATTACTAAAGGACATTTTTACTTCCATATTTGAAAATTGATTCTAGTTTTTAAAGAAGATACCATTTATGCATATTTTGGCTCTGGTGCAATTCGTTTTGCATAGCTTGTAGGCAAATAGCTTTGGAGAATTAGGGCTCATTAGTGGGGCTCTTTCTTCAGCAATATTTTCTGATAATAGTTTTCTGTTTAATACAAGAATGTCAGAGAGCAAAAGTAGTAAGAATTAGTCTCCTTCTACTATTTAGTGAATGCATATGGAAGAAGGAAGAATGAAGGAGGCCAAAGAGTAATCACTATCCTCTGTCTTATTCCCCTTTCCTTATCTCATTCCTCACTGAGTTTATTGGATATTATTTTAAAAGCCTTGCCTTTAATAGGAACTTTGGCATATGTAAATATTTGATGTAAGTATATGCTGTGTTCCATTTTATCAAAGCTATTGCTTTCATGAGAAAATGCATTCATCGTGATTTAGGAATGTGAAGAATTTTCTGGGAGTGGTTCTGCAGAACCCTTCAGTGTGTTAATCATCTTTTGGGTACTAACTCTCTGGAGTATGTTCAGCTCTGTTCTCTGACCCAGGATTTTGGATTTTTCAAAAGCACATTTAAAAAAAATTACTTTGAGATTTTTTCCCTGTCTATTCACAAAAGTTTAAAATAAGGATTGTGAAATTGTGACAAATGTTGGGTTGGATTTGTGGGCTAGGTTTCTCTGGCCTAGATGGAGGGTAGGGGGCCCTGCCCAGGGATTACTCCACCCTCCAGCTAGCTTGGCTCCTATTGAAAGGGTTCTGCTAGGGGGATGTTCTTCCTGGCATAATTTCTTTGCCCTCATCTGGTTTGGGGCTATGGTCCCTCTCACTCCCTGTACCAAGTTCCCTTCTAGTAGAAATGGACTGCATTCCTGAACCAGCTAATAAGAAATTCAAACACTTCAGATTGTCCAACTTGATAGTTTCTTCCTCTCACCACCCCCACAATTCCAATTTTGTCTCAGATAACACTCAAGTCTTTTCATGGGTTGGGTTAGCAGCAAAACTAGAACTAGAACCCAACCCATGAAAACACTTGAGTGTTATCTGAGATAAGTTAACATGACTTCTGTAGCTCTTGATTTCTTCATCTGTACAATTAATTTGCTGAATTAAAAATCATAGATCTCTCCCTGAAATACTATATTGTTATACATTCCCATAATGTCTATATGGAATATGAAGATGTAAATGACTCAGATGTATGGCTTTGAGTACTCTTATAGCATAACTTAAGGTCCTCTTACTCCCAGGACTTCTCCCATCTGGAATGACTTTGGTGCCATTGGTTCCAGCACATCTTCTAGATTTGCGACAAGTAACCTGTGTTATGTGCTAGGGATTGCTAATCCAGTTCTGTTAGTTTGATTTCCTTTTTGTTGCCCAGCACAGGAGATAGTCTGTTTCCACTTACTGCCATATCCTCCTAGTTCAGTGCTAGTTCAGTGAGTTGTTTTGGAGCAGAAGTGTCTCTTAGTTCTCATGAGCCCAGTGGTGGACTTTGTCTCTGGCCTCTGAGACCTAGCTTAGGTAAATTCAGAGAAGATAATCACTTGTTGAACCACATGAAGAGTCTACAAAGTGGGAAGAAGACTTCAATCAACCAGAAGAGCTCTGATTCCTTTGCCATATATATTTTTCACACATGTACCACCCAACAATTTTGATCTTCCCAGAGACCTTCTATGTGCAAGGAGAGATTATGCCCCTTAGTTTGTGGTCTTTTGTCCCAATAGTTCTTATTATACCATCATAGTAAATGTACTTACTAAAAGTAAATTGTCTACTAATTGTTAATGGGAAGCACATCTGTGGAGGTCACGAGTGAAAATACGAAAAACCCAGCTTCTCAAGGTCATCCCCAGAAATCTGAGAGTATCTTCCCTCTACCCAGCCTGCTGGTGAGAGTGGGAGTTAGTAAAGTAGCCACTGAGGAGGTGTTTGAATTATATCCTAAGAATCATTTGTACTATCATAATAATGCCTTTATATTTCAAGAACGAACTTTATTTCAGTCAAAGTAATAAATGAAAAAAAAAGAAAGGACAAATGTGATTAAGGATGTACATTCAGGAGGAAGTTGACAAAATTGGGAAAAACATCAACAAAAGGGTGATTGTTATAATGGATCATAAGTTGAATGAGTGCCCTAATTAATATAGTTGAAAAAAAACCCCTCCCAACCTAATGACATGGTTTTGATTAGCTGTAATTAAAGCATTATGTCCAGTTTCAGATTGTCCTTTTAATAGATATGTTGAAAAGTTATAGACAATACAGAGGAGCAGAACATATATAATTAAAAGGATTTGAGTTAAAACCGATGAGCCAATGTTAATGGAATGTGAAAGGCAGCTAGGGCATAACTTAATTATAATCCTTTGGTATATGTGGTATATGAAGTATTATTACAAAGGGGAAATTGATTATGATTCCAAGAGGACCTGATAAGAGACACTGAGGCCAGATGGTTTGGTTCTAGACAGAAAGAATGATTGAGAAATTGAAACATCACGTGGAAACAATGGCATTTTTGCTCCTGGAAATTCCAAAAATATTAATAGCTAATATTTGTCTTGTATGATTTAAATGAGAAATACCTTGAAAGTATATCTTAAGATATATACCTTAATATTTATTAAGAACCTACTATGAACCAGGTACTGTGCTAAGTGCTGGGGGTGTAAATAATAAAAAAAAAACCACAACCCCTGCCCTCAAGATGCTTATAATCTTATGGAATAAGACAATATACAAAAGGAAGCTGAAAAGTGTGAGGGGAATTGATCGATGGACCCTGGTACCCAGTGAGGGGCCATCATGGTCTGTGGAGTTCAATCTAAGAAGACCTGCAAAGGGAATGGAGAGAGTTAGCCATAAAGTCCAGATGTCCGCTTCATGTAAAAGAAAACTTTGGGAGGATTTTAGTCCTGTAACCCCTCCAGCTCTCCAACCACAGGGTAGAGGAGGCTGAGAGAAGTGAGAAAGTATTGAGCATCCCAAACTGAACTAATGGCATAATTATGAGATTTCAAGCGATCAGCTTATTCTAGGAGGGACATCTTGTTCTGTGGTGTTTAAGCCAGGCATGGCTGCAGATGGAAATTGAAGGCGTAGACTTTTGAATTGTTTGTTTTAAAAATAGAAGGTAGTAAGAAATTTGTTTTTTAATTGTCAAGAACATTCTTTTAGTTTTATTATTTAAATCTAACCTACTGTGATTTTTTAAAAAAGAGAGCTTTAGTCTAGGAATAATCATTCTTATAAGCTTTCAGTTCTTCTTGAAGTATTATTGCAACAGTATAATTGTTCTGACTAAGGTTTCATTTCAGCTCTAAATTTTCTCTTTTCCTGTTTGGTGGTTAATATTCAAGTACAGATCCCTTCAGGTAGCATATTGACTTAGAAAACACAAATTAACATTATCTATGTTTTATTGTATTTTCATTTCTTTTGTTAAACCTTTTGTTAAAAATGTTATTGTAATTTGGATTCAGGAGCATGAAGGAGTTTCATCTGTGATCTCATTAGATCTCATCACAGTGGATATGCTCTCTTATGGTGGAGATTTGAGCCCATCATCCTGTGTGACTGTTTGCCATGTTCTCCCATAAATTTCCCACCCAATGTTCAGTTTACCTACTATTCTTTGTTTTTTCATGACAATGTTTTGGTACTAATGAACTATGTAGACTGTGTACCAGTTTTCTCTTGCTCACCTCCTTAGTAGCCTATCTTACTAGAGTATAGATTTTGTTGTTGGCATCCTTTATATTACCTCTTCCTTGTAATTTCTTGTTTGTCATGTGTTGTATCCTGCTCTTGGAACACTATGCGTTTCTTCATTGCCCTTTAGATTATCTACAGTTTCAGTTCTTCAGAGACTCTAGAGTTTAATAACTTGTAGTCATATAGCAACATTTTGGGAGAATGTTGATATTAAAAAGTTAGGACATTGTTTCAGCCAAAATTTTTGAGGAATTTTTAAAAAAATACCCCAAAACACTGCAGTTTCCAAAAGGTAATTCAGCCTGCATTCCTTTGTTAAATTATGGGGCTAACTCATTGTGCCCCTGTAGTGTCTGTCTAAGGTATGAATACATATATGGACAGGCTCTGCCAGTTGTTTATTCAGTGACATCAAATTCATTTTTCATCCAGTTAGTTTTTTTCCCAGTCTACATAGTCCAATTTATTTAGAGTGACAATGTATCCCAGTTTGAAGACTCTACAGTTTTTTAGAAAAATAATTTATTATTATTATTATTATCATATTTTAATTAATTTATTTTTTGCAGGGCAATAAGGGTTAAGTTATTTGCTCAGGGTCACACAGATAGTAAGTGTCAAGTGTTTGAGGCAAGAATTGAACTTAGGTCCTCCTGAATCCAGGGTTGGTGCTTTATCCTCTACACCACCTAGCTGCTCTCGAAGGTTCTGCAATTTCTGAGGTGTCCTGCAATCAATAAGTTGTTATCTGTATACAGGAGTATTTGAAACACCTCATTGTATATAGGAAATTCCCTCTTGACTTTGTGTGCTAGATTCCTTTCATAATGGTGGTGAATGGTTTTGGCAAATATCAATCTCCTTGTTTAAGCTGTCCCTGATATTATTAAAGGGATTTGGAAGGTTATACCTTTTTCTTCAAAGGAATCTTGAATAATTTTGCCATGCTCTGGAGACACCTTGTTGGAAGACAACATTTAAGAGTACCATCTTACTCTTCTAATACAATTTTTTTTATCATCAACAAATAATAAGCACAGTGAGATTTTTGTCCTATTCTGGGACCTTGTATATAATTATGTGATGGTAAAGACATTGTCTGCATGGAATATTGATTGGGAAAAATCTGCCTGTTTCTATATGATGCCCTCCTTGAGGATGCACTCAGTAGATGTGGAGATTTTTTCTAATAAATATTTTGTATAGATGGGAAAGTAGGCTTTTGGGTCAGGTGTTAACTGATCTCTTGTTTTCCTTTTAACAATTGTATCTCTTCCAGCATGGGCCTTCTCTATATATGTTTGGTCTAGTCCATCTACTTTCCCCTATCTTTATTTTCCCAATACCATTTTCACTTTCTTAAGAACCATAATGGAGCCATGATGTTAATTCCAAAAGATGGTGATTGCATGGTCCTTGATAGTGAGAAGTTTGTTATGAAAAATGAAAGCAGATCTTTTCCATCTTGCATCTATTTACCATCCTGTCAATTTGATCCACAAGTGTTCTAGGAACAACTTTGCTTGGCTGTGTCTCTCACCTGGCTTTATGTAAATTGCTTTTTCCTTTTACTGTCTTACAATGTTTTATACAATGGCACTGCTCATAATCTCCACCACCTTTTAGTTATTTTCTTCCTTCCTTCCTTCCTTCCTTCCTTCCTTCCTTCCTTCCTTCCTTCCTTCCTTCCTTCCTTCCTTCCTTCCTTCCTTCCTTCCTTCCTTCCTTCCTTCCTTCCTTCCTTCCTTCCTTTTTGCAGGGCAATGACGGTTAAGTGACTTGCCCAGGGTCACACAGCTAGTAAGTGTCAAGTGTCTGAGTCCAGATTTGAACTCAGGTACTCCTGAATCCAGGGCCATGCTTAATCTACTCCACTACCTAGCTGCCTCCATTTAGTTATATTCTTAAACTTGTCTTCCTCTTGGTTGTCATATCTCCGATGGGCAAGAAGTTAAATGTTTGTAAGTTGATTTTTAGATTCTTTTGGTTTCTTGGTATGGGAATTTATCTGCATTAAACTTCATTAAATATTACATATTCAGGAAGTTATTTTTTAAAATCAAAAGGTATTTTGGACTCACATGAACTGATGCTGAGTGAGATGATCAGAACCAAGGGAACATTGTACGCAGTATCAATAACATTGTGTGTTGATCAACTGTGATAGACTTAACTCTTCTCATCAATACAGTGGTCCAAGATAGTTCCAACGGACTCATGATAGAGAATGTTCTCCAAATCAAAAAAAAAAAAAAGAACTTTGAAATTTAGATGTAGATTGAACCATACTATTTCTACTTTTTTGTTTTCCTTTTTTGAGGTTTTTCTCTTTTGCTCTGATTCTTCTTTCACAGCATGGCTAATGCAGGGATATATTTAGTGTGACTGTACATATCTAACCTATATCAGATTGCTTGCTGTCTTGGGGAGGGGGGAGGGAGGGAGAAAAATTTGAAACTAGAAATACTATAAAAAGAAATGTTGAAAACTATACATATAACTAGAAAAAATACTTGAAGAAAAAAATCAAAAGGTATTTTTATATAGTTAGTAAGATTTTTCTCTTAGGTTATTAAACTTGCAGTCATTTTTTCTGCAACCATTTTTGATGGAGAATGGAGTAGGGCTCAGGTCTTGTTGAATATTAAACCAAAAATGGAGATGACTTCATATTTTATTATATCAGTGTTTCTGGAATTACTTTCAGAATATCCACAGACATCTTAATATTAATTTGTAAACAGTTATAGAATAATTATTATAGCTATGCCGATAATTGTTTAATTGCTTCCTCTATCACACTTCCCCCTCCTCCATTTCTAAAATAATTGACTAGATTTTTAAAATCTCTTATTTTCTTGGTGTAGTTTCAAGGCTTTTTTTTGGTTTAGATTGTGTGTGAGAAGAATCACTACATTGAACTCCTTCTTTGAAGATTATCAGAAGGAAATATACTAAATCTCATAATGCTAATAAATATGTTTAAAAGCATAGTGATATTTCTTAGTTATACAGGTTTGGCCATAACTTACTTGTTTTAGTACTGAATTTGATTATATCCACCTGCATGTTTATGAACATCATAATATTTATAACAAAATATAATAAGAGTGTTGGTATAATTTGCCATATTGCAGTGAATATTTCTGAATATTGAAGTAAAGCTTGCATGTTTAGGTTAGATACCAAAAGTAGCCCTGCATCTGTGTTATTCTTTTCATAATTAGAGGTTGCATGAATTTATTTTTCCTACAAATAAATGAAAAAGAAATAGAGCAGATGTAAGTATATCCTGCTTGTCTCATCTTGGGGTTTATTAAGGTATTCAGAATTTTCATTTGTATGTTTAAATCCACAGATGTATGTAAATGTGATTTCACTCTGGGAAGGTTATTATTAGAACCCCCTTTTTGCTCTTCATTTATTTTCATATTATCTTTCCAATATTTCCTTTTGACATGATTTGAGATCGACATGTGTTATTTTTGTCTTGCTCTACTGGCAGAATGCCTGTCTACTGTAGAGTTACTATATTTATTTCTTCAGACATACATGACATAGCAAAGCATTCCATATATGTTCATTTTATTTTTATTATTTTATTTGATCCTCAGACTCATCCTTGGGATATCATTTTACAGAAGAAGAAAGTAAAATTCTCTAACAATTAAAAATAATAACTAGCATTTATATAGTGCTTTAAGTTTTACAAATAACTTTACAAATTAATTTGTTCTCTTTTGATCCTTACAATAACAATGGTAGGTCAGTGTTATCCCCATTTTGCAAATGAGGAAATTGAGGCACAACTACCTTAAGTAGGTGATTTGCTTAAGGGATTTTCAACTCAAGTCTTTTTTTTTTCAGGGTAATGAGGGCTAAGTGACCTGCCCAGGGTCACACAGCTAGTAAGTGTGAAGTGTCTGAGGCTGGATTTGAGCTCAGGTCCTCCTGAATCCAGGGCCGGTGCTTTTATCTCCTGTGCTACCTAGCTGCCCCTCAACTCATGTCTTCTTTTAATTCCAAGCCTTTCACTCATTTATTATGCCACTTAGATTGTGATTTGCTCAGTGAGATATTCAGGACAAGAATTTTGGTCTTTGCTCTTTCTAGTATACTACATTGGAATTCATGTAAGCTACATATAGTATGTTTATACAGTCTATCAGAGGAACATCTTTCTTAACATGGACAAGTATTTGAATGAGTGATAGAATACTATATAAAAAATCACATGCATTTTGAGGAAAGAAAGGCCCATCAGAATGGCAAAGTTGACAAAAAGGGAAAATAATAAATGCTGGAGGTGTTGTGAGAAATCAGTCACATTGATGCGAATTAGTATAAACTATTCTGTAAAGCATTTTGGAATTATGCACAAAAAAAATGACTAAACAGTAACTTTAACTAAGGGCAGCTAGGTGACACAGTGAATAGAGTACTAGTCCTAGAGTCAGGAAGATCTGAGTTTAAATTTGGCCTCTGACAGCTACTAGCTGTGTGACCCTGGACAAGTCACTTAACCTTGTTTGCCTCAAGTTTTCTCATCTGTAAAATGAGCTGGAGAAGGAAATGACAATCTGCTCTAGTGTCTTTGCCAATAAAACCTCAAATGGGGTCACAGAGAGACATGTCTGAACAACAACTTTGACTATTGACCTAGCCTATATCAAGCCTATCCATAAAAAGATCCCTAAAAATTCCCCAAAAGAGATCAAAGAAAAACATAAAGATCCTTAATGTGTGAAAAAATTTACACCAGCTCTTTTTATGATGGCAAAAACTGGAAAGGAAGAATATGTCCATCAATTGAGGGATGACTGAACAAAATGTAGTACATGGATGTAATGGAATATTGTTGTGCTAAAAGAAATGAAGAAATTGATGGTTTCCAAAAGACATGGAAAGACTTATATGAACTGACATTTAGTGAAGTAGTCAGAACCAGAAGAGCAATTTATACTTGTAACATCAATATTACAAAAATGATCAATTTTAATGACTTTTATAAATTGTTGAAGAATGAAATCAGGAGAACCAGGAGAACAAGTTGTAAAATTATAACAATATTGTTAAGATAGAAAACTTTGAAAGCTATAAGGACTATGATAAATACAATGACCATTTATGATTCCATAGGACTGATTATAAACCATGTTACCTATTGCAGAGAAGTGATGGATTTATTGAATATAGCCACTGACAGAATTTGTTTTGCTTAAATATGCACTTGTTATAAGAAATTTTCTTTTCTTTTTTTCCTTCCTTCCTTCCTTCCTTCCTTCCTTCCTTCCTTCCTTCCTTCCTTCCTTCCTTCCTTCCTTCCTTCCTTCCTTCCTTCCTTCCTTCCTTCTTCTTTCCTTCTTTCCTATCTTTCTTTCTGTGGGGCAATGAGGGTTAAGTGACTTGCCCAAGGTCACACAGCTAGTAAGTTTCAAGTGTCTAAGTTTGGATTTGAACTCAAGTCCTCCTGAATCCAGGGCCAGTGCTTTATCCAATGTGCCACCTAGCTGCCCCTCTTTTCTTTTCTTTTTATTTTTTAATGGAGTGGGGAATGGGAAGGGGAGAAAATAGGTTTCTTTTAATTAAAAAAAAAGAGAGAGATGGGGGTAATGCAGATGTGAAATGCTGCATGCAATTTGAGACAAGGTCACTATATTATTAGTTTTTTCTTAACTGTTTTACTTTGAAGAAACCTCTCAGGAATTTGGAGTAATTTGAAGCCCAACATATTAATAGAACTTAAAATCTAAATAATTTTTTTTTTGATGAGGCAGTTGGGGGTAAGTGACTTGCCCAGGCTCACACAGCTAGTAATTGTCAAGTGTCTGAGGCCATTTTGAACTCAGTTCCTCCTGAACCCAGGGCTGGTGCTTTATCCACTAATAAATTTTTAAAAGGATTAATTATCATGGATAGTTCTACTTAGAGATGGCTTTAAGGAAAATCAGGGTCTTCTAAGGTAGTCTTTTTAAGAAGTGTAGGATTTGAATTGATGGGGAAGAGGGAAGGACTTTCCAGGTTAAGGCAGCTCATAAATATGAGCAAGCATGGAAGAAGACATTAGGGAAGAAAGATGGCTTAGATGGAAGAGGAAGGTGTGGTGTGTTCTGAGATCTTTCAGTAAGTAAGCTATCATCTTGTTATTTCCAGTAAGACTTCTTGCCATCAACATAAACTTGATATTTCTCAAAAACTAGAGTTATAATATAAGCTAGGATTTATGCTTTCAGGTTTGCAAAGCACTTTACAAACATCTCATTTACTTTTTGAAATAATATTGGGAGGTAAGGGCTGTTATTATCACCCCCATTTTATAGATATAGAAGTTAAGTGACTTTTCCAGGGTCACATGACCAATAAGTGTTTGAGGCAGGTTTCTAATTCAGGTCTTCTTGAGTCCTAGTCTGGCACTCTGGTTGCTGTGCCACCTAGCACATTCAAGCTCATATTAAAAATACAATAGGGTGTTCAGTATTCAGTGCCTTCTCTTTGTGAAGTGCAAAGGGAGATAAAAAGTTTAGATAAGATATGGTTCAAGATTCAAATTTATAGAATTAAGAGCCATTCTCCAATTGATAAATGACAGATAAATAGAATCAGATAGTTTAAAAGGAAGAAATTCAAGATATCAACAATCATCTGAAAAATGCTCTAAATTACTAATAATTAGATAAATGAAAATTAATGCAATTTTGAAGTTTTATAGTATGTGCTTCAAACTGACAAAAATGACAAAGGAAATGACAAATGCTGAAGAAGCT
Organism: Dromiciops gliroides; assembly: GCF_019393635.1. NCBI lineage: Eukaryota > Metazoa > Chordata > Mammalia > Microbiotheria > Microbiotheriidae > Dromiciops > Dromiciops gliroides. Next base: position 85,457,235 of record NC_057863.1, on the reverse strand, counting down.
GTTTGGGAAAAACAATAGTTCACACCAGTGAAGTGTTGTTGGAGATGTGAATTGGTCTGGCTGGTTTGCAAAGTACTTTGGAACTATGCTCAGAAAGTTACTCAATTGTGTGAACATTTTGGAACAGATATAAGAGTTGTGTAGACCTATTTCAGAAAAGGATCCAAGAAAGAAGAAAAGGACCTAATTGTATAAAAATATTTATAGTAACTAGAAATTGAAAACCAAGAGATTGCCCTCCTATTAGGACATGGATGAACAATTCATGATATGTAAACATTAAGGTGTCATAATTGATGATGAAATGGACAGTTTCAGATGAAACTGGGAAGACTTTTGTGATATGATGAATGAAGTGAATGGAAGTAGGGTAACAATTTGCAAAATGCCAAAAAAGTTGTAGAGAAAAACAACTTTTAAAGGTTTTCAAACTCTGATCAATGCAATGATAAACCAGAAGACTAAAGACCTCCTGCCAGAGAGGTGATGAACATTAAATGTAGAGAAAGATATAGATTTTTGGACATGGTCTTTATTTCCTTATTCTTCATCCTTACTCCCATTCAATTCCCTTCTGCACTGACCCTAATCAGCTCCTATTCCTTTCTTTTGGGGGGTAGTGGTGAGGCAATTGGGCTTAAGTGACTTACCCAGGGTCACACAGCTGGTAAGTGTCAAGTGTCTGAGGCCATATTTGAATTCAGGTCCTCCTGACTCCAGGACCTGTGCTTTATTCACTGTGCCACCTAGCTGCCCCTCCTATTCCTTTTGACTTTCTTTCTATAGTTTTGAAATCAGGACAGCTAGGTGGCACAGTGGATAAAGCACCGGCCCTGGAATCAGGAGGACCTGAGTTCAAATATGGTCTCAGACACTTGACACTTACAAGCTGTCTGACCCTGGGCAAGTCACTTAACCCCAATTACCCCCTCCACACACACACACAAATAAATATATTTTTGAAATCCATAATTTTCCTAGGCTCAAAACATTTAACTCATTCTTCTTTGTTATATAGTCAAATCCAGTTCTTTTTGTTCTTCCTTTGCAGACTTTTTGGTGTATTTTTTTTCCCAAAGTCCACATTGCTTATTACCACAATCAATTCATTGGTCTTGCCTTCAAGGCCTTCCAAAAACTGACTTTGGCTCATCTTATCTCATACTGTTTCCCCTCATACTTATTGCCATTAATCCAAACTGGACTATTCAATGAACCCATCACGCAATTTTCTACTTCCATTCCTTCCCTTATGCCATTTCCTCTTCTTGAAATATTCTCCCTGCCTATTTCTGTCTATTGATTACCTAGCCATAATCTTTTAGGTCCCAGCTCAAATGACTCCCACTTTGTGAAACCTTCCTTAAAGGATACACCCCTATCTTATAAAAGATAATGTCCTCTACTTTATATTATTTCATTGCTTTGTGCTTTTCTTATGCATTTATTTTTTAGTTATGGCACCTAACTCCCAGCATTGTTGTGAGGTTCAAATGAGATAATAATTGGTATTTAACACAGTACCTGGCACATAGTAATCACTATGTAAATGTTAGCAATTATTATCGCTATTATTGTTAATTTGTTTTATATTTGTATGTAAGGCTATTCACTATTAAGAGATTATTAGTATGTCTTATTTATTACTTTGTGTTTCCACATTTAGCACAGTATATTTATGCAGTGGGTACTCAATAAATGTTTTTTGAGTAAATGAATTATAATTATTTTTAGCTCACATCTATTCTTCTGAACATAGGAACATGTGATTTATGGATAGAAAATGACCTTACATACAAAACAGCATCTTTCATTCCCACTTATGCTTCATATGATATAGCACAGATTAAACCTTTCTGATTAGACCTCCCCAGTGTTGGGACAGAGAATTTTGTATTCTTCTAGGCAGCTGTAGATTATGATAATTAAAGGTAGGCTATTGGCAGTGCTTTTCATTCATATGTACACATCGACAGATTCTCACAAATACATATGCACATATATTTGGAAGATTGTAGCTATCTAGGGTACTGTTAGAGAATACATTAAGCCTTTTCTGAGGCAGTGTGCAAAGAAGCCAAATCTATAATAGCTGCAATATGTTTCAGTCTCAACTTCCTGGCATTTAGGAAACTGTACATTTGGTGAATTAGCTTTTCCTAATTTATGCCTGCTGAAATTCACTATGGAGTTGGATTCCTTTTAGCTTTAGGATGGATCCTTTTGAGGTATAATGGGGAGGGTAGGTTGATAGGTTTCCATAGCATAGTATTCTCTTTGGAGACATCGTTGATTCCATCCTTTGGCCATAGGTTATGTGTCTTTGGACCACACAAGCTTTTAAAACCTTGGCATTTAGAATTGTGGAGACTATAAAATTTCATTGGAACTAAGTAATGAAAAATAGCATTTTTATCATCAACTGTTTTCTTTAAAAGGATTTTGAAACAGGGCACCTCAAATGTTATTAAATTAGTGCTTGTTTAATTTGGTAATATTTTTAAAAGCCTGAATACTGTTGGTGGTTTTTATATTGTATCTATCAATTAAAGTCATTAATAATTTTTGGAAATTTCAACCATTTTATGTAACATTTTATTGCTTTAAACTGAAATTTGTTCTTAAAAGATCAGACTGTATCTACATCCTGAAATTTCATGGGAAGTCAAGAATAATTTATTGTCTTGAATTAGGTTCTCTTCAGTTTCTGAGACTTTATGACCTATCATGGTATGGTTTTGTAATAGCAGACACTGGATACTCAAGCTCATGTTTTAGGTTAATGAAAAGTTAATCTAGTTGCTGACGTTTGGTTTCCAAAACCATTTGGGAATTAAATGAATCATTTTCTACTCTGTAATTTTCACTGCCACTACCTTCTCTGTTCTGTGAAGCCTGATCCTCTAGTCTTTCAATCCCAGTAGTCTGGAGTCATAATTCTTATCGTATAGTGCTTTAATTCTTACCAAGTCCTTTGCGCATAGAAACCCTAAATGGTAGGTAGTACAAATATTATTCCCATTTTATTGATAAAGAAACTTGGACTGAGGGAAGTTAAAAGTGACTCCTCTAAGGCCATATTGCTATTAAATCTAGAACATTAGACCATGGACCCAGCTTTATTTCTTTTCTTTACCTCTCATGTGTACTAAATCACCAAGTCCTTTTTTTCCCCCTATCTATACAATCTTTCTCACATCTGGCCCAAGCTTTTCTCTGCTACTCTAACCACCTGAATTAAATTTGTTTCTTCTCATCTAGATTACTGTAAGGGCTTCTTAACCAGTTTTTCTTTTTCTTATTTTATCTTTAATGTGACCTCCCCACTGCTGCCTCAATAGTCTTTGTAATCTATGATTAAATTAATTTTTCTTCCATTACTCTAAATATTTAGTGAATTTCCATTACCTAGAGAACAAAGTATAAACTCTTAGCCATGCCATTTTTTAATGTTGCCCCTTCTAAGTACAACCTACCTGTTCAGCTTTCTCTCTTATCTCTCCCCTTTATGTTTTCTATGTCTTATTGAAAGTGCACTACTTTTCTTCCCCTATTCTGCCCTCTCCCATCTCAATAACTTTGCTTATGCTATACTTCATGGTTGGAATGGAGAGATAGAAAGATAGGGTTTGGGTAATACAAATAAAAGTAAATGGAAGACAGTCCCTGCCCTCAAGGAACTTACATTCTTTTGGGGGACGGTAGTATATCATAAAGAACTGAAAAGCAGAGAAGGGAGGAATCTTACATGGGGGCAAAGTCGAGAGAGCAAGAAGAATGATCAGTGCCAAATTGGGCACTTCTGGGAACTCACCAAATGGAGGAGGGGAATACAGGGATGAAGGTATGTCTAGAGTGAGAATGCTCCTGGGGCAGAGGTGGAAAAGTATGGATAGTCAGGAGCAGAGGCATGAGGTAATGGGTCTAAATTTCCTCTATTGAACATTCCTTTCCTCCCCACCCTCCTCCAAGACTCAATTTGGATAGTTCTATGGAGCCTTCCCTAAAAGTCCTAATCCCTTTCTCTTCTCTACCCCTATCTCTTCCCCTAGGCCATGAGAAATTTCTCACAGCAGTTTGTATGGACATTTGCTTTGCATTTATTCAACTCTCCCTTGTATCTGTGTGATTGCTGTGCCATTATCCATCTCTGCATTGTTAACACAGGGCCTTGGGCAGAGAAGACACGTATTAAATGTTTGTTCTTGGGATGGTAAGATTTCAAGCTTGCAAGGATCTTAGATAAAATTTAATCCAACCCTCTCATTTTACAGATGAGGAAAATGAGGAGGAATAGAGAGGTGAGTGAAGTCTTTTGCTTAATGTCCCACAGGTAGTGAGAACTGAGGTCCTATGCCTTTTATGTATAAATTATTGAATAAATGTTTGTTGACTTGACTCCATGTGCAAGGTCTAGGATCTTTTCCATTATACCATGCTGAATTGAATTGAAATCCATAGTTGAAAATCAACCATAGTCCTTTATATAAAAGAGATAATGAGTTTAAGAAATATGACAAAGAAAATAGCACAAGAACTAGCTTTGGCATAGTCCTTTAAGGCTTGCAAAGCACTTTACACATATTATCTCATTTGATTTTTACAATAACCCTGGGAGGTAGGTGGCATTATCCTAATTTTACAAATGAGAAAACTGAGGCATAGAGCGACATGATGATGACGACAAAGATGATGATAACATTTATCTAACACTATGTGCCAGGTGCTTTGCTAAACACTTTACCATTATTATTCTCATTTGATCCTCACAGTAATCCTGGGAAGTAGGTGCAATTATCATCCCTACTTTACAGATGAGGAAAATGAGTCAAACAGGGGTTAAGTAACTTTCCCAGAGTCACACAGCTACTAAGTGTCTGAAGCCAGATTTAAACTCAGGCCATTTCTAAGAAGTAGGTTCTATTATTGTCCCCATTTTATAGTTGAAGAAACTGAGACAAACAGGTAAAGTGGTTTGTCCAGTGTCACACAGTAGGTGTCTTAAGACCAGATTTGAATTCGTGTCTTCTTGATTCCCGGCCCAGTGCAACATCCACTGCATCACCTAGCTGCCCCCAGGGCTTCCTGCTTCTACATCCAGCACTCTATCCTCTTTGCTATATAGACTACTTTTTTTTTTGAAGAGCATATTTGTATACTCATTTTTATTTTAGGGAATTGTCTGCCCTGATGCCTTAAAGTTATCTTTATTCTTTTTAAAAAATGTAACCAGTAGTGGAGAAGCTCTACCTTTAAAAAGCAGGAAAAATGATTAAATATATTATGAAGAGAAGATGGGCTGTTGTCAGTTTGTGGTTATTTGTTCTGAAGAATTGCCCTGTCTAAAGATACCTTCTCATAAGCAACATGACCTTGGACAATTATAAGTACTCTGTACATTCAAAGACAAAACCAAATAGTCTCCTCTCATGAGGAGCTTATGGTCTATCCAGTTTTTTCTTGATAATTCTAGTGAACAACAACCCACAGTTCCCAGAGTTAACCCATTTCCCTTTTGCATAGCTAAAACTGTTGGGGATCCCCCCTCCAACACCATGCCTCAATTTGCCTATTTGGAATCTACCCCATAGCTTCAGGTCCTCTCCTCTGTGACAAGAGAGAACAAATCTTCGACCTGAACATCCTTCAAATCCTTAAAGTTCTCATAGCCCCCAGTTTTCTCCAGGTTAAATACCCTTAATTCCTTCAGCCAATTCTCATATGATACAGACCCTTCTGGTTAGTCTTCTCAGGACTCTTTCCAACTTACCAATGTTCTACCTGAAATGTGGTGGCCAAAACTGATCACCATCCCTGAGATGTAACCTGAACCATACAGATGATAGGGTGACTCTATCTTACCAGTTCAGGAAGCTACATCTCTTTCTGCAGCGAGGTTTCACTAGTTTTTCTTAGTTGTTATTTTATTCCTGTAAACCCAAAATGAGACTATAGTGTACTCAAACATGAGATCTCACCCAAGCAAAATGCTGCTTTCTCATCCTTCTTCCTGCATCTCATATTTCTTAAATCGACTATTTGAACCAAAGTTGAAGGCTTTACATTTGTTCCTATTACATTTGCTATTATTATATTTGGCTCAATGTCAAGCTGTTTTTAGATTAGGTTACTAGTGTGTTATTTATCCCTCCACATTTTTTGTGTTTCTGTACATTTGAAAAGGAGAGCATCTGTATCTTCACATGTCATACATACATGCATTTATATATACATGTACACACACATATATTGTTTATATATCCATATAATTATACACACATACACATACATGAATAATACATATGTGCACACATGAAGCATGCATTTCCCTGAGAATCTTTATTCTAGTTATTTGTATTTCTTTATTGTATGTTGTACCCTGGTATGCATGCATGCATGTGTGTATGTATGCTCACATGCACACATTTATGTACATATTTGTATACATAGATATGTGTACACACATATATGTGCCTTTCTATTGCTCTCTGTAGGACATTCATTTTTAATTATTCATGCTCAGTGGTCATCCATCACTCACAGACATAGAATATTAATAGAAAATTGTTGTTAAAAAGTAAGCCTTTTTTTTTTCTAGAAGAAGTTGGGGAAGGAGGTTATTAAAGGATCTTTGAAATTTTCTGTGGGCAAAATAGCATGCTTTTCTCCTGTTCAATTCTGCTTCCTGTTAAGGGTTAAAATTCTAGCTAGTCTGTCTAAAATATCTAATGAGTGGTCGCCAATAAATTATAAGCTTTAGCAAGAGTTAGACTTTTAAGCATTTATTAAGGAAAAGAAGAATTTGGTAAAGAGAGAGAGAAAGGCCTAGATTCCTATCTATTAAAGGGAGAGCACATTTCTAGCTCCGCTCTCCACCAGAGTCCAAAGGAAAGAGCGCGAGACTGAGCGCCAGTCTCTTCCTTCCTCCTCCCACTAGTCCTCGTCACTTCCTGACTCCTGAAGAAAAGACTCCTGGTCTTGCCCTCAAAGACCTTCCCTTCATGGGCAGAACTCTTCTACAGTAAGTATCCAGCAGGTGGCATTATTCCAATCGTTACAGTCCCCCCTGTTGTTCCTCAAGAAACAAAATGTTTCCTTGACGGAACAGTAAAAAGAATATAATAACTATTGCTAACTAATAATATGTGAACAACAATATAGAAAAGGAAGAGAGGAAAGTTTTGTCCAGAGGGGCGATTTTTTTTTTTTTTCCTCATGAACCGACGCTTTGACATTAGTCTTGCAAAGGGAGAGCCTCTGCAGAGAGTACATGCCACAGATAGTATATAACAGAAAGGAGATAGTAAAAGCTAATAAAGCAAAACAGTTCATATAAAGTCTCTGAGTTCTCTTGTCTTCTTGAAGTGGTAAGATGTCATCAGGAGGAAACTGGATTCTGGTCTGGAAAACTGGATTCTGGACTCTGGTCTGGAAAGCTGGATTATCTTCTTTAACTGTTTGAATTGCTGTATTTTTAAAACCTTAGCATAGCATTGTCAATGATCAAATTAATAAATTCCATTACATTCCTATTTGTTGTCCATTTTTGCTTTCTATTCAAGATGTCTCTGTGTGTGTACATATGTGGTATGTGTGTCTGTCTCTGTGTGTGTACATATCCTGGAAGAAGGCCATGGCCACTCACTAGTCTTCCTAACCATGCACACTAGAAAAACCTCAGTGGGTAACTAATGTCAGATGTCCAGATTATGCAATTAGATGAGTTTGTTCATGCATGTTTGTACAGTGTAAAGGGAGTAGGTATCTCTACGTCTTTCATTTAGTTGTATGATAGTAAATATGTAGTATGGTGTGTAATATTACTTACAAAAACTTTCCTGTACCCCACTAATATCCCAATGTGTTTTCTTTCAGTGTCTTGCTATGATTCTAGTGAAATTCTTCTATAAAAGAAAAAGTAGATTTTTTTAAAAAGTTACATTTTATTGATGTCTTTTGTTTTTATATCACCTATATTTTTGCCTGTATCCCTTTCACTACTCCCTTCCAGAGATAAATCACATGTAACAAAGAATTGTTTTGAAAAGGGAAAAATCAGCAAAACATATCGATACATTAAAAAATCTTTAAAAAATTGACAGTATATGCAAATGTTCCACTCACATGGTCCTCATACCTCTGCAAAGGAGTAGGGGGAATTGGTTAATAAGTGGCTAGTTCATTGGTTATGAAACTTCCCTTATTTAGCTAGGTTGTTCTTGAGAAAACAACCAAACTCTTGTTAGGACTATACCCAAAGCAATTTGGCCCACTGATATACAGCTTTTGAGAAGCCAGGGTTTCTTCTGTACTATGGTGATATGGCATGAGAGCTGTATTTTGTGAATTTACAAATAAATAATGCTTGAAAAATTTATTTAAAATATTTTCTATATTAGAGATGCCAGTATATGGCAGATTTTTGTTATATCTTTTTTGAAATAGCTATGTTCTAGAAAAATCACATGTAAAATGAAATTTCTAAATTGAATTGTTTTCATATTGACTATCCATGATGTGATTACAGATGGCCCTATGGAAATAAGTTTTCTTGAATAGTGTGGTAAAGGAATGAAAGAGCCAGTAGTAGCAAAATTCCAGTAGAAAACTGGAGCCCTCACCTAGAAGTTCACATTTTCTTTGTGGTGTGTTTGAAATTTCTCTCATTCCTTTTCTACCCATTGGCAGCCAGCCTTATTCTCTGCATCATAGGAATGTTCCTGTAGGAATTCCTTTATTACTCCCTTTTTATCACTATCAGAACCTTGTTTTTTAGTCTGAATATTTACATATTTCTGTTGGCTAGTTGCTAATGATCCATAAGCTTGGTTAAATGTTGATTCTTGAAAATTATACCAAATTGTAAAGCTTAGATCAATGTAAATCTCTATTTCCTTAAATTTAACATGTGATTTACCTATAATTAGAACTATTAGTAGTTATAGATACTAGTCTCTATTTAAAATGACTTCTGAAAGTTATTTAGTACCATACTGGTACTTTTTTTTCACTCTGTGATGTATGTTTCTGTATTTAGCTCTCTCCCCTGATTTATTAACATAGTTTGATATAAATTTAATTTTAAAATTTCCATCTGGGTATGAATTAATTATTTCTTAATGGCAACTGTGTATAAATTAACTTGCTCAAAATATTGGGAAAGGATATACTTGGAAGGAAAGAGAACAGAATGTATCAGAGTTTATGCTTAAAAGGTACTTGAATATCAGTATCAAGATTTACCACACTGCACAGTAACTCTACCTACTAGAAATACTGCCAAAAATAATAATGCAAATTATATAAGTATTATGGCTATACACATGAGATACAAGTAGAGTATTCCATGTGCTTTGTTAAACCAGTGTTGAAGATTTTATTCCAGTGATTTAATGTATGAAACAAGGCATTCTTGAACAGTGTTTTATGTTTGATCAGTTTTTTTCTTTTGATATATTAAAACAAAGAAATTAAACCCTATGGGAACCTATGGGAAATAGGAAGTTAGATTCCTATGACCACCAAAACTATAATCTTTCACAGGAGATTGCTAAAAATATACTTTTCTGCACATAATTCTTTATAACAAATATTAATTCTGATAATATGCACCTTTCCTAACATAGTAACCATGAAATAACCCACAAAATGCAGTATACAAAATAAAATTGGTAACATTTAAAACATTTTTGTTACTAGTAATTTTGCTAACACTTCAATGAAAAATTGATTTTAGACAACATCCATTTTTTATAATACATGAAATCTACAATACCACAGATACTGTATAGCAAATAAAATTCTTAAAAAGAAAGCATTTTTTAATTTTAATCTTATGGTGTGAGTGCATTATACTGTATGCTATATTGCTGTAAAATGCTCTAACATGGTGGCCTTCTGAAAACTGAGATTTTTGGGACTTTAATCACAACTTTTGGGAGACTATGAGAAAGATGAGGTCTTGACAACACCTCTGACACTGTCCTTCATGCCTGGTGGTTGGTGTTAGAGATCGTGAGGACAAATGAGTTTGAAATAATCTGTCAGTGACTTGGGTTGATGGGATTGGTAGCCTCAGTGTCTCTAGTCAACTGGTCAATTAGGCTGACAGTGGCTGCAGACATTCTGGTATTTAGTGAGCCGCATCACTGACTTTACATAGTTGGGCTTAGAGCCTTAAGGACCTATGTTATGTTTGGGGGGCATAATTGCAATACAAAACTTGATTTTTAAAGGCAGACAATGAAAATATAAGATGAATACATAGGGAGTGCTTTCAATGGTAAGGTGAAGAAGACCATTGAAGTGTCTAGTATGATACCAGCTGCTTCACAAATTTGCGCATTTGTCTCTTTTTTTTACTCTACTGTACATAGTGTACACAATTACCAATGAGAAAGTGAAAAAAAAAGTTACTAATAAAATCATGTGACTGATGGAAGTCTTGAAAGTTAAACTTGTGAATATTGAGGATTGACTATACATTTAGTTACGTGTGACATATGTAAATTTACTTATATGTATAAATACACACTTGTGTACACATACATATATTACTTTGGACAAAATATTGTGAAAATCATTACATTTGCTATATATGAAAAGCTATTGAATTTTTAAATGTATAAAACAACAGCAAACATATACATATGTGTATATATTCATATATACAAACACATGTACATATACATACATATACATATAACGTTTTGGGTTGCCCTTCAGGATTAAATATATTCTTTCTTACCAGCTTATTTGTTCTTGCTCAGGGTGAACTGGGAAATATATGAAATGACAGTGCTTTAGCAGAATGGAGATAATTACAAATGACAAGGGACTCTATCTATTTTGACTATACTGACTTGCTATGCTTTGAATTATTTTGTTTTAAGAATTACCAATAATACTTAATTGTAACAACTTGCTCCCTTATTAAGCATTTAAAAATTTTTAAAAATCTATATCTGAAGTCAAATTGTTGATTAAAGAATTGAGTTTTTCAAGCTATCCTATGTTCTCTAGAGTATTCTAGGTAAGGGTCAGTCAGTTGTTACTCCATGTCAGAGAGACTTCTTCTTCTTCTTCTTCTTCTTCTTCTTCTTCTTCTTCTTCTTCTTCTTCTTCTTCTTCTTCTTCTTCTTCTTCTTCTTCTTCTTCTTCTTCTTCTTCTTCTTCTTCTTCTTCTTCTTCTTCTTCTTCTTCTTCTTCCTTCTTCCTTCTTCCTTCTTCCTTCTTCCTTCTTCCTTCTTCCTTCTTCCTTCTTCCTTCTTCCTTCTTCCTTCTTCCCTCCTCCTTCCAGGGTCACACAACTAGTAAGTGTTAAGTGTCTGAGGCTGGATTTGAACTCAGGTCCTCCTGAATCCAGGGCCAGTCCTCTATCCACTGCCCCACCTAGCTGCCCCCCAAAACATTTTAAGAATAACTACCTAGGGGCAGCTAGGTGGCACAGTGGATAAAGGACTGGCCCTGGATTCAGGAGGACCTGAGTTCAAATCTCACCTCAAGACACTTGACACTTACTAGCTGTGTGACCCTGCACAAGTCACTTAATCCTCATTGCCCCAAAAGAAAAGAAAAAAAAAGGTTCAAAACAACAACAACAAAAACCCCGAAACTTTTTTTTTCATCCACTGTCCCAGGAAAGCTTTGGAGACCTTTTTTGGTGTCTCAGTTTCTTTCTCCACTTTGAAAAATATGGGCCCTCTTTCTTGCAGTTAGTATCACTTATGAATAACTCTTAGGCCCATCTTTTTAACATTAATAGGAATCTGAATATTAGAGGAAGAAATGTAGAGGTAGCTTCCAAGAATTGGTGGAGCTGAATTCCCTGAATTTATATATATTTTTTGTGACTTACTGTCACCCTACCATGAACTTCTGCAGGGCTCTGAAGCTCTAGGTTAACAGATCCCTCTCAGGACATCATTGTCATCTTGCTTGGCATCCTAATGGCATTATTCAGGAATATTGCCCCGATGCCTTCCTTCATGGAAGGTATGCTTGGTTAAACCATAGAGATGATAGAAAATATCCCTGGAATAGAATTTCTAGATTTCTAGAGAAATTGGTTATGATAATCCATAACTAATAGCTCATTACTTCCACTCAACCTTTTTGTTACCCATCTTTGTTTAAATGAAAAGTTAAGATGTGAAAGACTAAAGGATTTCATGAGTTTTGTAACTGCATATGCTATCTTAAGATGAACATATGAAAAAATTCAAAATTTATATTTTAAAAAGCTTGACTTTTTCCTGTAGGATCCTGGTGATTGGGTGAAAATTCACCACTTGGAGTACATGGATGGAGGAATACTGGATCCAGATGATATATTGGCAGATGTTGTTGAAGACAAAGATAAGGTAGATGGCTATATTAAAATCATTCTTCTTAAAACATATACTTTTATTTGAGAAATGGAAATGCTTAAAATTTTTCTGTCAGTTATTATTTTTATTTGTTCAGGATCACTTATCCTGTAAACAAAAATTTTTCTACAAATATTTGAAGAAATGTTGGCAGAGTTTGGAATTCAAATATAATGGTATTCTGATTATTGCATCCATTCTGAAGTGTTTCTTCAGTGCCTTGATAGCAGAGTGTCAGAAGCAGCCATAGCTGCCCCAAATGTCTGTGAATGGTATGGTCATTATAATAATTGTTTTCCTTGTCAGCTCTTTTTCTGGCCATCCTATAAATATCTGGTCAAAATAGAGAATGTGAAGTTTGAGAGTGCGGTGTGGTACAAAGTGTTTTGTAATGGAGGAGGAGGGTATCAGGAGGGCTTCCTCTAATTTTTATTTTTAAGTTTGCTAGTTTGAGTAGTTGTTGACCAAAGGCATAATTCTGCTTAATATATTCTTTTTCTTGATGGTCTGCGATAATTCAGTACCCCCATTTCATCGTTTGGAAACAACAATGTACAGAAGATTGTGATTATATGACAAAACAAGGGGTATTAATACCAAAAACTAGAGAGTGGATGGATGAGAAAAGAGAGTCAGCAAGGGGGTTGAGCTAGAGTCAACCAACAGTCCCTTATTAAACACCTTTTTTGTGTCTCTGTTTAGACATATCTGACAGATAAGTCCTGCCAATCATTGTCCATCAATATCTTCAAAGTCAAAGGTAGAGAAAGGAAATGGACTTGTGATTCCCTTGGTGTAGGGAGTTTTGAAGAATTTTGACTAGACACCAGCACTTTCTTTTGATGCTTCTTGTATTTTGTATTTCATAATGCACTTTGCAGTTGTTTGAGGGGGCCTGTGTTTTGGTTTTGGTTAAAGAATTTTACCTGACATCATAGATTACTGGAAAGATCAGTGGATGTGATCAGACAACCTAGGTTCATGTCTTGACTCTGTTGCTTTGTGATCCATGTGACTTGTGGCAAGGTATTTCATCTCTCTTGGCCTCAGTTTACCCATTTGTACAACAAAAGTGATTTAGATTGGCTGCTTTATAAGGTCTCTTGTTTAAATCTTACCACCCCATATTTTTAATTTGCCTTTCAACTAGACTTTAAGTTCTTGGTAGACATAGACACAAAGGAAGTGCTTAATAAATGATTCTTGGTTGACACCAGCTCAACTGTCTTTTTGACCCTTACTACTTTTCTCATGAGTCTTTTCCATGTTCTGAATTTTTATATTATTTTTTGTTAATATCCCTTATTTTTTCATGTAAGCACAATCTATTGTGCATTTTTATTTATCTAACGTGTTTGTCTTGTTCCCCCCAATTGTTTGTTACTAGAAGATAAGGATATTATTTTAGTTGTATTTTGTGTTACCCCAAAGTACCTACTATCATGTTTTATACATAGTGAGTGCTTAGTAAATACATGTCTAAGTGGATGATTTAGGGACTTCTCTTTTTTATTTATTCATACTGTCACCTTTTTACCTGCACATGGATTTTGGTTGTTCTTCTTTGCCATTCAGCTGGTCTCATGGCTTCCTTAATATTTTCCCCAGAAAGTTTTTTTTTTCTTTTTGCCTTCATTTAATTTGCCCTCTCTTTCTTTAATAGTACTTCCTCTCTTTATATCTTAGTTATCATGAGTATGTTGGTCCCCTCCCCAGAAATCTCACTATCAACCAGGATTATGAGATAATTAATTTTAAAAGACAAGCATTAAAAGGGAATGAGAAGCATATTTGAATTTACCATATTCGCTCATAGACAACTCTCCATTACAGAATGAATTGGTTATAAAGACAGTGCTAGAGAAATAACTCATTAGTACAGTCTAATTTGTTGTAGAGTGTTTTTTAAAATTTGTCCAGCAAAGCACTTTTAACTGTAGGCTATCTATTGCAACAAAAATAGGTCTATATGGAGCCAATGTTTTAATAGAATTTCACCTACCCCGCTAAATGAGATTCAGAAGGTGAAATTATTCCATTCTTATACAACTTGAGCCATATCCTTAAGGTTAGTCTTTATTAGTAAAATATGAATTGTACCTGGAGTTGTTTTCTTAAGAAGTTAGAGTTGATGATACCAAGTCTATCTCTGCTTGCTTTTTGCATTTCCAAAAATGGATGAGTATGTTTTGATGCTTTCAAATTCGTAGAAAAGACCAGAATTTTTTTTACATATTTCATCTAATCTTGAACATTTACCATAAGTCCGTCTTTTCATTTTAACAAGAGGTTTCTGACAGATAATTTGCCTTAGTAATAACAAAAATGACATTTACATACTGCTTTAATGTTTACAAAACCATTTTACACACATTATCTCATTTGATCACAAGGATTTATTAAGACAGACTATAGGTCAAAACATGATATATACAAGGAAAGGCAGCATAGCATACAGTAGATAGAACAGTGGGTTTGGATCCAGGCAGATGTGGGTTTGAAACCCTGTTTTATGAATGAAGAAAATAAGTTTAAGTGGTATTCACTCCCATGCCTTCCTTACTCCAAATCCAGTGCTCTATCCACTATATACTGTGTTGTCTTTTATTGTATATTTCATGTGTTTTGACCTGTATTCTCTTTTAATAAATGCTTGTAGACTCAATGGAGATGATAGATCATTTTAAGACTAATGTGTGCATAAAATTGATTAGGATGGTATTCTGTGGGATATGTCTCTAGACATGGATTATTTTTTTGTGTGCAAAGTACAAGTTTAAAAATTTGAACTACTCATTGACACTTCTTGGGTTGTATCTCTTTCTTTTTTCTAAATTTTATTTATTTATTTTTTCTGTTACATGTAAAGATAGTTCTCAACTTTTGTTTATACAAGCTTTCCAATTTCAGATTTTCTCCCTCCCTCCCCTCCCTCCCCCCTCCCCTAGACAGCAGGTAATCTGATATATATATATATATATATATATATATATATATATATATATATATATATATATATATATATATATATAAAATAACATTAAACATTTCTGCATTAGTCATGTTATAAGAGAAAAATCAGAGCAATGAGGAAAAACCTCAAAATAGAAAAACAACAGCACCAAAAACAAAAGAAATAATATGGTTCAATCAGCATCTATACTCCACAGTTCTTTTTTCTAATCTGGCTTTTGCTGACTGACCAGGGAACCATTTCTGATTGACCCTTATATTTCTGATTGTTTTTGCAAAACTGTGAAATGTCTTGAGCATATCTCAAATATGACAGTTACTGCTATTATCATAATAAACATTTATGTTTGTGTACCTGCAGTGTACATGTCAGGATAATAGGGCCTATAGAAGGCTCACAGAGGGTCTCCTGTCTATTCTAGACTGAATTCTCAAGGGAATAACATATGTTCATTGGGATAAAGAAATTTAGCTCATTCTTTAGGGAAATAAAAGGGGAAGGGAAAGGGGGGACTGATAGAAGGGAGGACAAAAGCAAGGGAGAAAAGGGTAAAGAAAAGGGAGGGGGGTGATAAAAAGGGAGGTCAGATTGGGGGAGGCAGGGGTAAGAAGCAAAATGTTGGTGAGGAGGAATAGGGTGAAAGAAGGGGGGAAAGTACAAAGGGGGTAAATAGAATGGAGGAGAATAGACAGTAATAATAACTGTGAATGTGAATGGGATGAACTCTGCTATAAAACAGAAGCTAATTGCAGAGTGAATTAAAAACCAGAATCCTACAATATGCTGTTTACAAGAAACACATTTGAAGCAGAGAGATGCACACAGAGTAAATGTAAAAGGCTGGAGCAAAATATATTATGCTTCAGCTAAAGTAAAAAAAGCTGGGGTAGCAATCCTTATCTCAGACAAAGCACAGGCAAAAATAGATCTCATTAAAAGAGATAAGGAAGGAAGCTATATCTTGCTAAAAGGTACTGTAGATAATGAAGTAATATCAATATTAAACATGTATGCACCAAGTGGTATAGCATCCAAATTCTTAGAGGAGAAGTTAAATGAGTTACAAGAGGAATTAGACAGTAATACTATACTAGTGGGGGATCTGAATCTCACCCTCTCAAAAGTAGATAAATCTAGCCAAAAAATAAATAAGAAAGAAGTGAAAGAGGTGAATAGATTACTAGAAAAGTTAGACATGATAGATGTCTAGAGAAAATTGAATGGGGATAGAAAGGAATATACCCTTTTCTCAGCAGTACATGGTACATTTTCTTTTTTTTTTTTTTAGTGAGGCAATTGGGGTTAAGTGACTTGCCCAGGGTCACACAGTTAGTAAGTGTTAAGTGTCTGAGGCCGGATTTGAACTCAGGTACTCCTGACTCCAGGGCCAGTGCTCTATCTACTGCGCCACCTAGCTGCCCCAGTACATTTTCAAAAATTGACCATGTATTAGGGCACAAAAACATCATAGTCAAATGAAGAAAGGCAGAAATAGTAAATGCATCCTTCTCAGATCATGATGCAATAAAAATTACATGAAAGAAAGAGCCAGGGAAAAGTAGAATGAAAATCAATTGGAAACTAAAAAATTTCATTCTAAAGAATGAATGGGTCAAACAACAAATCATAGAAACAATCAATAACTATATCCAAGACAATGACAATAATGAGAAAACATACCAAAATCTATGGGATGCAGCCAAAGCAGTGCTTAGGGGAAAATTTATAGCTCTAAATGCTTACATGAATAAAAAAGAGAAAGAGGAGAGTAATGAATTGGGCATGAAACTTAAAAAGCTAGAAAAAGAACAAATTAGAAATCCCCAATTAGATACTAAACTAGAGATCCTGAAAATTAAAGCAGAAATTAATACTATTGAAAGCAAGAAAATTATAGAATTAATCAATAAAACTAAGAGCTGGTTTTATGAAAAAAATCCAATAAAATAGATAAAATATTGGTTAATTTGACTAATAAAAAGAAAGAAGAAAACCAAATTACCAGTATCAAAAATGAAAAGGGTGATATTACCAGCAATGAAGTGGAAATTAAATCAATAATTAGGAATTATTTTGCCCAACTGTATGCCAATAAATTTGACAATCTAAATGAAATGGATAAATATTTACAAAAATACAAACTGCCCAGGTTAACTGAAGAGGAAATAAAATCCTTAAATAAACCCATATTAGAAAAAGAAATTGAAGAAGCCATTAATGAACTCCCTAAGAAAAAATCCCCATGGCCAGATGGGTTTACAGGTGAATTTTACCAAACATTTAAAGAACACTTAATCCCAATATTATGCAAATTATTTGGAAAAATAGCTGAAGAAGGAGTTCTACCACATTCGTTTTATGATACAAATATGGTGGTGATACCAAAACCAGGCAAAGCAAAAACAGAGAAAGAAAATTATAGACCAATTTCCCTAATGAATATTGATGCTAAAATCTTAAATAAGATATTAGCAAGGAGATTACAGCAAGTGATCACCAGGATAATACACTATGACCAGGTGGGATTTATACCAGGAATGCAGGGCTGGTTGTATCTCTTTCTCAAGATATGAAATAATGAAGAGACAAAGAGCAAGTAAATAGGTTCTTAAGTAGTCTGATCAGTGATAAGAGATGAAATCAGAAGAAATGAGATGTAATTTGTGTCATCTTCAAATTGGAGCTGTATGCTTTCTATCTTTGTTTCATTGTCTTCAAACTTTGCACATTCATGGCCTTCTAGAGACTGGCAAGGATTTTAGAAAACCTCAGGATCTTGAATTGAAGGAAGGAAAAGAAAACGTGAAAAATAATGAAACAACTTGTGGAAATGACCCTGGGTCAGATTCCCAGGCGTGCCTGGACTTCCTGCCTTGTGCCTTTCTTCCCTTCCCTAGAATCCCTGACACTGCCTAAATGTTTCCATTTCACTTTTTTATATTCCTGCATAGCTACACCCATTAGAGATTAATTTAAGGTAAGAAGCAACCTTTCAGAAAAGTTACAGTGCCATTACAGGATTTTCAGTAATTCACATAATAAAATGAGTTAGCTTAATCAGATTGCTTTAATCCTAACATCTAGCTAAGATATATCCTGCACTGAGGAAATAAAAGTATTGATTGGAGAGGTGTATCATTTTGAAACAGCCTGAGGTGAGAAGCTAAGGCTGCCTAGTTAAGGATTAACCAAATGTAGGCATTTATTAAGTACTTACTATATTCCAGGCACTGTTAGGCTCTGGTAACACAAATACAAAGAATGAAATGATCTTTACTTTTGAGAGATTGTGTTCTAATGACAACAGCATACATAATTCAATGCAAAAGGAATATAATGACAATAAATGCAAAGAGAAATATTAGGTAGTTTGGAGGGGACACTAGCACTTGGGGGCTTTTGGAAGAGCTTTATTTGGAAGGTGGTGTGCTTGAACTGTCTTGGAAGGAATAGAGACATTCTGTTAGGTCGAGGTGAAGAGCGAGTGTGTTCCAAGTATATGGGAAAGACTCAATGCAAAGGCTTCAAGGGGCAGATGGAGTATTGTGTGTGAGGAAGACGGAGGCCAGTCTGCCTGGATCCTGGATTGGGGAGGAGGAGTAATGCTCCCTGAGGCTAGACAGATGTATTATGGCCAAGTTGTTAAGGGTTTTAAGAGTTAATCAGACAAGTTCCTTTTTGATCCAATGCCACTGGCATTGAGCAGGGAAGTAACATAATCAGATCTGTGATTAAGAAAAATACCTTTCTTATCTATGTATAAGATAGACCAGAGTGGGGAAAAGACTTGAGGAAGAGAGACTAAATATGAGACTTGAAATAATTTAGGCAAAAGATGATGAGGTCCTAAAATAAAGTGGTAGCTATGTAAATACAAATAAGAGATCATATGTGAGCAATGCTGTGGGGGTAGAAACTGCTAGATTTGGTAGCTGACTCTCCCATGTCTGTCTCTGTCTCTCTGTCTCTGTCTCTCTCACACACACTGTTAAAGACTAAAATTCTAGTTAGTCTGTCTAAAATATCTAATGAGTGGTTGCCAATAAATTATAAGCTTTAGCAAGAGTTAGACTTTTAAGCATTTATTAAGGAGAATAAGAATTTGGTAAAGAAAGAAGAAAAGGCCTACATTCGTCTATCTATTAAAGGGAGAGCACATTTCTAGTTCTGTTCTCCACCAGCATCCTCGGGAAAAGAGAGAGAGGCAGAGAGCCCGGCTCCCCCTTCCTCTTCCCACAAGCAAATGTCACTTCCCGATGCCAAAGAAAAGTCTCCTGGTCTTGCCCTCAAAGACCTTCACTTCATGGCAGAACTTTCCTATAGTAAGTCTCCAGTAGGTGGCGTCATTCCAATCATTACAACACACACACACAAATAGGGAATTTTATAAGAGGGATTGGTTTGAGGAAAATATAATGTTTTAGACATGTTGAATTTGTGATATTTCTGGTAAATGTCTAATAGGAAGTTGGTAACATGGGACTAAAGCTCAGGAGAGGGACTGGGGTTATATAGCTAACTCTAAGGATCATCTGCAGAATGATGATCATTAAACCTATAGAAGTTGATAAAACCCCCAAGAGAAACATTAGAGAGAGAAAAAAAAGTGAGTCTTGGACAGAGCCTTAGGGATTTAGATCATGTAGTGGGTTCAGTGTCAAGAACATTCAAGTTCAAATCTGGCCTCAGAAACTAGTTATGTGACTCTGGGCAAGTCACTTAACTTCTCCCTACCTCAGTTTCCTCATCTGTAAAATGGGGACAATAATAGCACAACTTCTCAGGGCTGTTGTGAGGATAAAATGAGTTGTTTTAAGTGTTTTGCAAATCTTAAAGTACTATATAAATTCTAGCTATTTATTATTATATATAATAGATATTATATATAAATTATTGTTGCTATTATTTTTATCATCATCATCATCACCCACAGTTGGTGGGTGTGATGTAGATGATCAATTAGCAAAAGAGACTGAGAAAAAGCCATTCAATAGTTAAGATGCTACAATGAGGGACATAGTACCCTTCTCACCAGACCTCTACTTTTCTTAGGCTTTTTTTCAGCTAGCAGGATGCCAGAGAAACTTTTTTTTCTATTTCTACATTTGATTTGACATGGCTTTGTGCCTAGGAGTGGGGAAGTGTAAATTTTTTTCTTCCTCATAGAAATTACAGTGTGCCTCTTGACTTCTTCCTCCCTGGCCTCACAACTTGTTCAGCTCTTTTATAAATTCCATAAACTATTCAGAACAAGCCTGGGATCCTAGCCACCCATGTATAGGACCATTTGGAGAATGCCTTATATTGCCTTTTCCCATTTGTTGTTGTGGTTATTTCAGTAATCTATTGTGTATTTGTCTTTTATCCAGACTAGATTGTAAGCTCTAAGTTTAATGAACTACTGTTTTATTCCCCACACTGCCTTGCATGTATGTATTTCTTTTTTTTTTTTTTAAGCGAGGCAATTGGGGTTAAGTGACTTGCCCAGGGTCACACAGCTAGTAAGTGTCATGTGTCTGAGGCCGGATTTGAACTCAGGTACTCCTGATTCCAGGGCCAGTGCTCTATCCACTGTGCCACCTAGCTGCCCCCGCATGTATGTATTTCTTGATTGACTGTTCTTAAAATGAGACACCTCCTTAATTCCTGTTTCCTGGGGAATCTTATTCTATGAGACTTGGTATGATTTTTGTGTGTGTATGCAACAGAGTTTAACAAAATTTCCTTTTTATTAGCTAAAAGAACCACATGAAGTTAATTTGTCAGTTGTGAAAGAGTTGAGCACAAAGGTAGCTAAAAAGATTTTTTTAAAAGACTGATGCTTGTCATTTGTGGTATATGACAGTGGGAGCTAAATATTGACTACCTGCCTGCAAATGAGTTTGGGCTGATCTTGTGACAAGAGGACAATTGTTATATCATTGTCTATTCTGTTAATATGAAGAAAGTGAGAAAGGTCCATAGAATGTTGGAGGGATTCTTTCTTATATGGGAGAGCATGGACAATAGTTGTAGGATGAGCAAACATGGATGAGTTACAGTCTGCATCCTTGTATCACAGGAAGTTTGAGTAATATTATAAGTATTGAATCTAATTGAAATTGTTTTTTGAATTTTTAAATTTGTTTTCCTGTCTTTTTGGAAGATTTTTTTTTGAGTAGTGGTTTTGGCTTGTCTTGTAGAAGGAACTTTGCCATGATTTATCAAATAAACAGAATGAAATTGTTATTAGTAATAATAGCTGAATTTTGTCCATTGTTTTATGATAGATGAAATACTTAACATGGGTTTTAGTCAATCAGTAAATAAATATTAAGTGCAAAACACTGGGGATATAAAGAAAGGCAAAAGGCAGCTCTTGTCCTTAGGGAGCTTACAATCTAATAGGGGAGACAATCAAACAAACAAATATGGACAGAATAGCTGTGTATGATATAAATGAGAAATACTTAACACAGGGAAGGCACCAGAATTAATAGAAATTGGGAAAAGTTTCCTTCCTTTAGAAGGTAGGGTTTTAGTGGGAATTTGAAGGAAGCCAGGGAAGTTGAGAAATGGAAATGAGATGCTTAAAAATGTTTGTTGGTTTGGTATTTTGTTATCAGTTACAGTGTTTACCATATGTTTTGTGCCTTTATATTTTTTACTTTAACAGTTACATTTTGATGATTGTTATTATTTCTTTGAGGCAGAAATTTTGTTTTATTAACTTTATTAGGGGTTGAAAATTATACATTGGAAACACATTGTATAATTTCTGCTATTTTTAGTAGGTTTGAGGGAGAGGAGGTAATAAAATTTGTTTGAGGATTTCACTTAGAAAATAAACCACATTTTCCTTAAGGACATTCTAATTACTATAGTTTACCATTCCAAGTTGGCATTTGGATAAATATTTTTATAAACTGAAATACCAGAATGAACATAATAATACTTGATAATTTAAAATTAGGAATGTTTTGCATTAAAATATTAGGATTGATATTATAGTATTTAGTGATATAATACATTTAAAAATGGAAACTGGTTTGTAATTTGAATGTATTAGTAGCCAAAAGAAGATACCTTGTTCCTGAATACTGACTGGTTGCTAAGCACCCTCTGTTGCCCTCTAGTGGGACCCACAAATAGCTAGAAACCTCTGAAGTAGTTCTTGAACTATCTGAATTTCTATCAGCTGTCATTCTAAAATAAAGAATCTTACTGCATTTTTAGGATAATAAGACTTTGACTCTTAAGAATTGGGCAATAAAATAAGGAATTTAAATGTTGATCAATGGTTGTCCCATTTAGAAGGTCATTCAAGCAAAGCTAGTGTTTGCCCATGCCCATGACTTTTGTGAAGTGCTTGAAACAAGCACTTTGGGTTAATAAAACACCCTGGGTTGTTAGATTCCATTTTCCCCACCATCAAGTTTCATGTTGAATAGGTGGCAACTGGTTTGGATAGAGCATGGCTGTTTTTATTAAGCATGTATTTAAATATTTTCTGAGTTTGTTGGAAGGAAAAGTTATATTATGAGGTCCTAAAAATAGGGATACATTTTTAAAATGTCCTAAACCTTATATATATATATATATATTTTTTTTCCAGTAAGGCTACAATAGCAGGCTAAAGCTTCTACTTTAAGCTACAAATCTTAACTAACAGTGAATAGGTAGGGTTTATTTTTTTTATTTTTAAAGAATCTATATGCAGTGTGGGGTTGTGGCTAGTGCTGGTGGCATTAGCGAAAATGAGTGCTAGAGAGTTTAGAACTTACAGGAGTGATGAGTGTAGTACTCCCTAAGGGTTTCTTTATTAATCAGGGAAGAATTCTAGGTGCAAACACCCCTAGTATTTCCATCAATTTTTCCATAATGTTAGCTGCCTCCAAAGCTGTTTATAGAATCAGACTCTGAGAGTTAGAGAGGACCTTCAAAATCATCTAATCTAACCTCCTTTTATACACAGGGAGGAAACTGAGGCCCAAAATGTTAAATGACTCCTTATCTCCAGGGTTGTGTTCTCTCCTGAGCTCTAGCCAGACATCTCCAGCTGCCTCAAGGTCATTTTCATTAGGTGGCCCGTGTTCTCTGTATGAATTTTTTTTCTTTAGTGAGGCAATTGGGGTTAAGTGACTTGCCCAGGGTCACTCAGCTAGTAAGTGTTAAGTGTCTGAGGCTGGATTTGAACTCAGGTACTCCTGACTCCAGGGCCAGTGCTCTATCCACTGTGCCATCTAGCTGCCCCTGTATGAAATATTTCTAAATGGAATTCTTCATTTTATCTTCCTCTAGTCTACTGGCCTTTTCCTTCCCCAAACTACCTTGTTTCTGTTACAATCATGGCCCATTTCCCCACCCACCCAGACTCAGAATGTTAGTCATGTCTTCCCTTCATTTGCATGTCCAGTTACTCACCAAGTTTTAATTTGCCATTTAAAAACCTTTTCATATGGATCCCTTATTTTCTATTCCCATTGCTACTAAAGTAGATCAACTTAATTATCCTCCTAGACCTAGACTACTGCAATAGGAATGGAACAAGTTTTCCTGCCTTTATTTCCCCCAGTCTCCAGATTAGACATTGACTTACCCCATAATCATGCAGCTAAATTAGTGGTAGACCTGGTCTTTGAGCTCAGGTTTCCTGATGCCTAACTATACATTTGCCACTACTCTACATTGCTTCCTTTAAGATATTTTGCACAAAGTCAGAGGTCTATAAATATTTGCTGCTTTTATTTTTGAGCCAATTAATGCCAGAATCAAAGCAACAACCCAATCTCCTGTATTAACCCAGGATTTCTTTCACTATGCCTCATTTACCCCACTATATTACTCTTCTTTCAAAAAAAGTTTTTATATTAGGAAATGTGGATGCATTTCTACCCTAGAGGAACATTTTGACAACCATATTTTTGAGGACATAATATTAAAGGCAAAGAAAAACGAGAAGGCAGTGTTGACGTAAAATAATAACCTAGATAAAAAGTATTTAGTATATCACTAGTATCAAATTTTCTGCTTGTGATGCCTTTTGAGATTAACATATTTATTAATGTAGTTGGCAATTATTCTATGAAGTAGGTAGGTTGTTTTGGGCTTTTTTTCCTTTTTGTAGCATGACAATTTCATTAGAGGGTGGAAAAGAAAGATGGATAAAAGTAGATTATACTTTAAATTAACTGGGAATTAGAATAAGCAAACTACTTTTTAAAAAAAAAGTATTATTGATGCATTTAAAATTTATTTTATTCTAAACTTAAGAAATAAAACAACAAACATTTCCATAAAATACTAGAACAGAAAAAAAGATGGTTGTATATGAAGCTATAAATCTATTATGTACAAGTTGCTATTCCTTTTAAATCAATTAAATAAAGTTATCAGGTAACTTTCTCTCCCCCTGCCCCAGAGATGGCTACCATTAAACACAAATATATCTATATCTATATATACATAAAACCATTCTTCACATACTTTTATTTCTCACTTCTTTCTCTGGATGCAGATGTCTTACTTCATATGTCTTTCCTTTTCTTTTTTTTTTCTGGGGCAATGAGGGTTAAGTGACTTGCCCAGGGTCACACAGCTAGTAAGTGTCAAGTGTCTAAGGCTAGATTTGAACTCAGATCTCTTGAATGCAGGGCCAGTGCTTTATCTACTGTGCCACCTAGCTGCCCTCCTTCATATGTCTTTTGTAGTTAATTTGGGTATATATAATAGAAGGACATAGTCATTCAAAGTTGTTCTTAGAACAATATTGTTCTTACTGTGTACAATGTCTTGGTTCTGCTCATTTTTTCTCTTCATTATTTTGTGCTAGTCTATCCATGGTTTTTTAAGATCATCAAGCTCATCATTTCTTATAGCACAGTAGTATTCCATCACAATCATGTATCACAACTTGTTCGTTCGGTTCCCAGTTGATGGGAAGAGTAGGCATGCAATATTTGGTAAAAATTGCTGGGAAAGGGGCATCTAGGTGGTGCAATGGATAAAACACTGGCCCTGGATTCAGGAGGATCTGAGTTCAAATTTGGCCCCAGACACCTGACACTTACTAGCTATGTGACCCTGGGCAAGTCACTTAACCCCAATTGCCTCACCAAAAAAAAATTTGGGGGGGGGACTGGAAAACAGTCTGGCAGGAACTGGGCATGGACCAACATCTTATGCCATTTACCAAGATAATATCGAAATGGATAAATGACCTAGCTATAAAGAGAGATATTACAAGAAAACTTGAAGAACATGGAATATATTGCTTATCAGGCTAATTAATAGGTGAACAATTTATGAATAAACAAGAGACAGAGTGCAGTGGGAGGTGTAAAATAATTTCACTTACATTAAATTAAAAAAAAGGTTTGTACACATAAAAAAATGTAGCCAAGTTCAGAAGGGAAGCAGAAAATTGGGGAAAATTTTATACACAGATTCTCAGGTAAAGGTGTCATATTTCAAATATATAAAGAACTGTCAAATCTATAAGAATACAAGCCATTCCCCAATTGAGAAATGGTCAAAGGATATAAACTGGCAGTTATATGATAAAGAAATCAAAACAATTTATAGTCATATAAAAATGCTCTAAATCAATGTTGATTAGAGAAATGGATATTTAAACCACCTTGAGATATTATTTTACACTTATCAAATTGACTAAAATGATTGGAGGGGAAGGTGACAAATGTTGGAGCAGATATGGAAAAATTGGGATGCTAATTCACTGTTTCTGGAACTATGAACTGATCCAGCTATTTTGGAGAGCAATCTGGAATTATGCCAAAAATAATTATTTAACTGCCTTTGACACAGCAATACCACTACTACCTCTATTTCCCAAGATGACTAGGGAAAAAGGAAAAGAACCTATGTTTTAAAATATTGATAGCAGCTCTTTTGGTGGTGGCAAAGAAGTGAATATTGATGCTTTTTAAAAAAACTTTTTACTTTCCAATTCCCCTCTTTGTAACAAAGAAAAACAACTGAGGCAAAAAAGAAAAGAAAAAGAAAAAAAGTGGTTGTAGCCACCATGTGTGATGGTGTATGTGACAGCACCTGTACTCCTTTCTACCTTACTACCAAGGGAAGGATGTATTATTTTTGGTCTTCGGGCATAATCTGTGTTCTGACCTCTTTAATTCTTTAATTTGCATTGTTACTCACACACTGTTCTCTTGACTTTGCTTTCTTTGTTATATATTAATACATGTATAACTTTCTATGTTTCCCTGAGTTCCACATGTTCATTGTTACTCAAGAAAATGACAGTTTTCTAAAATCTACATAATCAATGAACAAACATGGATAGATAAGGCACACCAAATTCAGGGTGAAGCAACCCACAAAATGAATATTTTGAATATTCCTTTCATCATAGTTAAAAATATAATTTATAAAAAAAACCTTTAAAATTGTTCCTTTATCCATATTGTTGTAAGGAGTAGTTACTTAACGCTAGCTCTGCTGATGTATTCCTAGAATATAGTCACAAATGACTCCCCTTTTATCATCTCTATATTATATTATATCATATCATATCATATATCATATTATATCATATTGTTGTATTGCATAATGGCCCAATTCTACCAACTTTTCTCTTTCCCATTAACTTCTGTTAAAGGAATTGGATATGTTTGGAATGCCTAGCTATGAATATTCCATCAGGACTGGCTGAGACAGAAGACTGCTAGTAGAGGCACCCTTTCCCCTTGCCATCCCTTTGTTCTTCTCTCCACAATCCCTGTCTGGGATAGGGTATAGAGTGGGACCTATCTGAGCTCAGCTCTCCACACAATGGGAGATTGATGGAAGATACCTGAGGGAAACCTTTGACTTATACCTCTCCGCTAGTTAGACTGTGTAGCAAGAAATAATTGAAATAGCTATCCGGTGACCTATTCACTTGGGTAATGTGGGAGTCATCAGCCTTTCATTGGAGATGGAGAAACCCTTGGTCTTACCATACATCCTGGCCTTCAACTTTCCAGACCCCTGAGCCCAGTCATCTGACCTGCTGGTATACTCTAAAAGTCCCTGGGCCTTGACATCTATCCTACACTACCCTTCGCACTCCTGGATCCTTCTACATGAACTTCCGTGAGCTCTTTTATAAGTATACTTTTTCATAGAGTTTGAGCTCCCTAAGAGCTAGAACTATCTAGTTCACATGTCTTAGTGTTTAGTATGAACTTAATAATGTTTTTAATTCATTCATTTACTGTCCCTGAGTTATAATTAATGCATATTTTAAAATGACCATTTCAAAATACTAAATTTCTGTTGTGGAAAATTTGAGTCTCTAGGGAGTCTGTGGGTTTGTAATTGTCTAATAGCTAACATTTCTATAGTGCTTTTGGTTTGCAAAGTGCTTCTCAAGTACTATTTCTTTGGATCTTTACAACAACCTTGGGAGGTCCGATGCCTAATATGAACTCAGGTCTTCCCCCTCTCTCTCCATGTGTATTGCAATATCCACTCCACTGCCTGGCTGCTATTTGGAGGAAGGGGAAAGAATGCAAAAAGCTGAGAGTATTTTAGTACAGTTACCCTTTTGGGAAAAACAAACAAAAAAACCCAAATGAGTGGGCTAGCCTATTGACGAGATTATTCCCTCCCCCTAAAATATCTTCTTTCACTCTGATTTTTTAAACTTATATTTTTGGTGATAATGTGAAATTTGATTAATTAGATATTTGGGTTGAGCATCTTTTAAAATTAAAAATACCTCTGGGAAGGTTAAGGGACTGAAGGAAACAGTGATTTGCATATCAGTATGAATTAATTCAATAATTTTGCTTTACCCTTAAACTCTGAGCTGAAATCATTTTAGAAATGGGATTTGCTTTAGAGGCAAGGGGCAGATATTAAGAAGGAAAGTAAGTCTGGAGTATGGATCCCTGTGCGGAATAGGATTGACCTATTTTGCTCTGCTCATAAAATTAGGATGATTCATTAAAGGACTAGAGACCAAGAAAGAGGTGTCAGCAGGTGTGAGAGAAGGGCAGAAAAGAAGGGGAGGGAGAGAGGTAACAAAGACATTCTTTTCCTTTTTAAAAAATTGTCCTTATGGCCAGAGTTTCATCAAAAATGGTGGAGGGAATTCTTTTTTTCCTGTGCTGTTCCACATGATCTCACTTTTAGAATTTAATTAAAAAATAATTGCATATTTAGTTACATTATGAGTAGAATGTGATTTGGTGCTTGTCTTTGAAGCTGACCATCATTTTAAAAACTGTTTCCATGGGGAAATGGGTTCCAAGTTCAAAATTAAGTAACTGACAGACTTTGGGAATAGAATTTGTTAAGAAGTTGTAGATTATTAACAGATAAAACATGTTCATCTGTTCTAGTTCCCATAAAATTAATTTTTAACAATGCTTAAATTGTATCTTTAAATTTATTAAAACTCCATTCCTACAATAACTTACTCTTCCCCATCAAATTGAGAATTATTAGTGAGCACTGGACAAGACTACTTAATTTTTTGCTCAGTTTTTTCTTTCTTTCCTTCTTTTCATGTTGCAACTGAATTTGGAAAGATCAAGTTGCCTTTCTTTACCAGTGTAGGAGGAAGCTTCCCAAGGTGGACCTTAATCAGAGCTCTAAATGTAAAACTTATTCAGGTACAATATCCTTGTTAACCTTAACTTAACCTCCAACTGGGAAATAAAAGAAATAACATACATTTATTCAATACATAACACTAAAATAGGACAGGACGACCTGGAAATAAGATGATTTGAAATTGCCTAAACACATACACACACACACACACACACACACACACACACACACACACACATACACACCATCCTCCCAAAATATGTAACTTCATAAAAAGAAAATTAATCACATTGTCTTAAAATTTTAAAATAAGTTTGTTCTTGTTCATGGATTTGTAAGTTGAAGATTTTACACTGTGCAGCTTTTAATGTGGACTTCTAATTTTCTGATCTTAAGTTTGAAGGAAGTAGTGATATTTTAGCTAGAAAAGAGATGTGGAGTTCAAGTGTTTGAAGGGCTATAATAGGGAGGTTTATACTTCTTTAGCATTATTGCCAAGAATAGAAAAAAAGCACTAATGGGTGCAAAGTAAGCTTCTCACATAATCAGCAATGTTTTTGTAAATAGAGTTGTGCAACAGAATTGCCCAACAATGGGCAAGACCTAACCAATAAACTTCATTTGTAACAGTGATGCTACAGGCATCATTTAAGCAGACTAAATTACCACTTCTCATATCATAGAAGCATTTCTTCATGAAATAGGGAGATGAGCTAATTAATCTCTAAAATCCCTTCCAACCTAAAATACTATGATATTATCTTGAGGTTAAGAAATAAAATCAATTGCCTATGGGTCACTTCTGGTCATCTTCTTCCTCTGATTATCTGTAATTTTCATTTGATTGGAAAGAGTCCTCCCTACCCACTTAATTTCTTTAAGTAATGTGGCAGACTTAATAGCCAACCTTTAATATCAGTATTCCCATGAAACCTGCTTATAAGGATCTGTTAGGCCACTTTGCTTCTTGCTGTCAGGTTTTATAAATTTTGTATATAGGAATCTAAATTTCTGAGCTTTATAGCTTTAACTTTGAAATGTGATATAAAAGACAAACATAGTCTTCAAAGAAATTTTCATTTGGCCATGCTTATTTTTAAAAAAATTCTGATTTTTCTCTGTTGCTGCAAGTTTTACTTGCTTTTTCTATAGAAGCAGTCACTAATGGGTTTTAGTTTGGTAGACATGCTATAAAAAGCATAGAAAATCTCAACTGTTGCTGATATTTAAAAGACATTTCTAGTATATGGATTAAATATATATAATCCCTCAGAAAAACTGCAGAAAGGATATTTTTATGTGAATTATCTCTCTTTTTTAACTTATTTACTTCTTTTCAAGCTCCAAGGGAACATGTGGAGCTAACCTTGGAACTTTTGAGTGTCCTTAGATTTGACACATGTTGGATATATTTGCTAAAAGATACCATTTTGACAGTTTGCTTGAGAGCTTGTCACTGAATCTGGAAGTAGACTTTAGGGAATGGGTATTCAATCCTAGTCAGAGTAGTTAAAGAAATTTCCCAGAATTGAGAAACAGTAACTTAATAAGTAGGGTACCGGTGTTATTGTGGCCAATAATCATTAGCCAACCCTTCCATGAGATAATTAAGACCCTAGAGTTTTTGTACAGTTCATCCTATTGAAGTTTTCTTAACTTCTTTTGAAGGAAAGATATTACTGTGCTCAATGTGACATTGAAAAAGAGAAGGGAACAATAAAAGAATCCAAGAATGTTAGTTCTGGTAGGTACTTTGGCTACCTGCACACACACACACACACACACGCGTGTGCGCACATATATACACATACATGTATATATGCAGAATTATATATAAGGCATGTGTATGTGTGTGTGTGTGTGTGTGTGAGAGAGAGAGAGAGAGAGAGAGAGAGAGAGAGAGAGAGAGAGAGAGAGAGATGGAGATGCATGCTTGTGGCAGAACCAAGGCTTGAACTGAGGTATTCTGATTATATTTTTAGCACTGCCTCCATCTGGTTATTGATCCCTATTTTTTCCTAGTGTGTAGAAAATGCTTCTGAAAGTCCTCAGTGTTGCTGCTATTGTAGTCTCACATGCCCATCTCCCCGTCTCATGGTATGGTAGATAAATGATTTTCTTCATAGAACCAAAACAGAGATTCCCTTCTCTTCTCTCATCCCCCCTTCCATTTCTAGAGGCACTCAGAACTCTCAAACTTAGGTATTGAGAGAATTTGATTCAATACAGGTAATACTTTTTACTTCTATGTTATCTAAAGTGAATATTGAAGTCCTTTACAGGCATTTTGTCATTTTAATCCTGACATTCATTCTTGTGAGCTTAGATAGGTAGCAAGTAAAATCCAGGCTCTATAAGTTAGGTGGAGAATATACCTGACATAAACCAGAATGATTATTTAGTATATTTAATGGATATAAAAATTTGAGGCTTTAGTGACAGAGGGATTCTTAAGGATTTGTGGGAGCCCACAGCTAGTATAGGGAAAAAGGCATGTTATTAGTTGGAGAAAAGCAATTTGCAAATTCAGAGCTGCTAAAGACTAGAAAAATATTATCACAAAATGTCAAAAAAAAACAATCAGTAAAGAATATAATGAGTAAGGAAATGATAGAAACATGTGAAAAGCATTTTAGCATTTTTTATAATTCTAGAGAGACCTCCTGTCTGAGATATATTAATTGCTTAGGTTGCTGCTTTCTTAAAAGGAAACTTCCATTTAAAAAAGCTAAGTATTTGACTATAGTGGTTGAACATAATGTATTTAAATATTTTACACTTAATAGAAACTTTTGCCTGAGATAATCTTGTGCTCTTACAATATATTCAGGTTTGGAGGAAAATCTTCTTTTGACCAAGTTCATTATAAACTTTGGTTTCCTATGGAAATATACATATACACGCACATACTGATGAAATTAAAAAAATCAGGTTAGCATGTTCTGAGGTAATGTAATTTGAGATTTATTTATATTTTATGCTAATTTGATATTTGGAGTTAGAATTCAAACAAAAGAGAAATGTTATCTAAAGGAGAGCTGTCAGTTATGGCTTTAGTGCCTTTTAGAAAGGCAGGAGCTAAAGATTCATGTCTGTGGTGAATATTCATGTAGGTCTCTATTTCCCATAGCTGCCTATTTTGACATAAGGAAAACTTTCCTAATGATTAGAATTGTCCAAAAATGGAAGGACTGGCAGTGATGATTGCTTCCATATCACCAGAGGTCTTTTTTTTTCCCCCAAAGCTTATTTATTTATTTTTGTTACATTTTAAATTCCAAGCTGTCTCCTTCCCCACCCTGCACTAGAAAAGGCCACCATTTCTCTCTGTAACACACACATATGCATGTACACACATGCATAAACATATATACATATAATCACAGCTATCTATATGCATGCATGTGTAGGTATGTGTACATACATATATGTATATGTACACAACGCACGTATATACATACGCACATGTAAAACCATACCATGTATATTTCTATTTATCAGTCCTTTTTCTGGAGGGAGATAGTACATTCCTTCATAGGTCCTTTGTAGTTGATTTGAATATTTATAATACTCAGAATAGTTTAGTCACTCACATTTACTCTTTGAACAATTTTGCTGCTATTGTATGCAGCATTCTCTTGGTTCTGTTCATTTCACTCTTTATTTCATGCAAGTTTTTTCCATTTTTAAAAAATAAAATCCATCTGCTTATCGTTTCTTACAGCACAGTAGTATTCCATCACAAACATATACCACAACTTGTTTAGCCATTCCCCAACTGATGGGCATCTCTTTAATTTCCATTTC
Source organism: Dromiciops gliroides (assembly GCF_019393635.1). Lineage (NCBI taxonomy): Eukaryota > Metazoa > Chordata > Mammalia > Microbiotheria > Microbiotheriidae > Dromiciops > Dromiciops gliroides. The sequence continues at coordinate 85,424,526 of NC_057863.1, read as the reverse complement.
TTTGCTACCACAAAGAGAGCTGCCATATATAGTTTAGAATATATAGGCTTTTTTCTTTTTTCCTTGATCACCTTGGGAAACACTGGAGGTCTTGAAGCAGATGCTATTTGACCACTAGTCAGGGATGTTTGAGAGGGTATGGTTTGGACTCTATAATGACTGAGGTCCATTGTGATTATTGGGTTCTGTGATTCTTGGTCAGGGTTTTGGAAGCTATGGCTGGATGGATTCAGTGCTGAACTGGGAATCAGAGGACATAAAAAGTCTCTTTCGATGTTGCCTCAGCCTTGTTAGGTGACCTTAGACAAGTTTCAGTTTTTTTTCCAGGCTTCCCTACAATCATCTATTAAAAAGGTCTATAAAAAAGTTTGAACTTGGCAATCTCTGTGGTCTTTTCCTGGCCTAAGACTTAAATGACTATTTGGGCTAATCATATAACCTTTAAGGACTTCAGCTCCTCCTCCTCTTCTTCCTCCTTTTTGACAAAATCAGGGGCAGAATAGGAGCGATAGATTAGATTATACCTAAACTGCTCTTCCCTTTAAAGTTTTTACATTCAGTGAAACTATTCTTAACTACAATAGGTGAAGGCCTGCTGTCAGAGAAAAATAAAAACACAGGTTTATCATGCAAAAAGTATAGTTCTTTCCAATCATGGTAGAACATGTTTCACTTCTGTACAGTAAGTATAACTTTATCTGGAATGCATAGAGCATTGAGCTGTGATGCCTTGTATTCATTCTGCTATTAGTATGGTTATATACCAAACAAGTAACATTTAGAAATATTTTTCTTTAAAGTGAGGGTTCTTCCATATAAGGAGAAGAATGCAGTTCAGGATTGAGTGTTTGACATACAATCTTTTATTATGACATCTAGCTGATTAATACCTCAGCAAAATAATTGTTTTAACATATCTCCTTTCACTGCCCATTAGATCTGTAGCTGCAAGCATGCATAAAAACTGGCATGGGCTTTGTGCTCTTCAGAATTTACATTGGGTAGCTGCCAGCATCATTGTAGTCAGGGTTTGGAAAGTATAGAGTGAATGTCTTATTTTAAGAATACTCTTCTAAGGCCAAGTGTTTTTTTTTTTTAACATTTTATTTTCTTGTTGCTTTTGAGGCTGGCATATGGTTTTCTGTCATCATAGCTAGGAATTTTAAGATGACAAAAGTGGGTAGATTGGTACTGTTGAACTTTGAGTAGTTTCATGCTATTTTTCTGCAGTGTAAATTTGTAAAAACAGCCTGTAGTTCCCTGCCGGCCAAAAGCATCGGGGTTTTCCTTTGTGCTTGACTTGACAGTACATATGTGTGTATGCACACATGTTTCAAAAACAACACATGTTTATTCTCTCAGGGATCCTTGCAAAGTTCTAGCATTGGAAGGGTTCTTAGAGGTCATGCAATTGAAGGAAGCTCTTTTTTTATGGATGAGAAAACTGGAGCCAGAGAGAATTGCCTTATTTGTGGTCATACAGAAAGATGGTTTTTGATCTTGGCTCTCCTGACTCCACATTTTGTACTTTTTACAGTAAACTATGCTTTCCTAGATCTTTGATGGAATGTGGCTAAATAGTAGTTTCAGTTGGCTTTAAAAAAGTTTTGACTTTGAGGTAGGTAAATGAAAGTATGAAAGACAACTTAGATGTCTTCAAGAAAAAAACCAAGATGACTATCTGCTGGTTATGTTGTAGAATGGATTCTTGTTCAAGAATAGCTTAGACTAGGGGTGGATCCAAGATAGCATGATATGGGCAGCAACCCAGTTGAACCCTCCCAACAATTTTAAAATGACTACTCAAATCAAATTTCAGAGCAGTAGAACAAACAAAAGTTCAGGGTGAGGCATTTTTCCAACCTAAGAAAACTTAGGAGGTCAGCAGGAGAAGTATGTGGCACTTTGGTAGAAGCCTGTCTGGAACCCACACATGGTGGCAACAATAGTGGCTGCTACAGCAACAGCAGCAGCTTAGGGAGCTCTCAGTCCAGAGGTAGTAAGGAGGTCAGACAACTGGTCAGAAAGAGATTATAGGGGACCCATTTCTGGCCCGGATATAGCTGGCACCGATTAGCAATTCTAATGTCCTTATGAAGTTCTGGGTTGCAGTTTCAGGGCGGAGAGGAGTACTGGGATTGGTCATAAGGGATCAAGGGACCTGGTCACAGTTCCAAGCCAAAGCAGAGTACTAGTGCTTGTAAATGCAGAGGGCTAGGGGCCCTTTCTGGATAGAGCAGAGCACAGACTACAAAAACAGTGGCCACACCTCTCTCTGCATCACATCACTTTGGAAGCAATGAAAACTTGCAGAAACTAAAACTAACTCTGAAAACAGCAGCACAAAAATTCTAAACCATGACACACTGCCTCCCTACATCCAGGTGAGTAGAGACCAACTTTAACATGAAGTTTAAAGTCAAAAATTAGGCAACCTCAATTGATAAATGGTCAAACGATATGAACAGATAGTTTTCAGATAAATAAATGAAAGCTCTCTAAAGTCGTATAAACCCAACCCCCCCCCACTACAAATCATTATTGATTGGAAAAATGCAAATTAAAATAACTCTGAAGTACTACCTCTCACCTATCAGATTGGCTAATAAGACAGAAAAGGAAAATGACAAATGTTGTAGATGTGGGAAAATTGGAACATTAATGCATTGTTGGTGGAGTTGTGACCTAATCTAACTATTCTGGAAAACTATGACCGAAAAGCTATTAAACTGTGCATGCTCTTTGACCCAGCAATATCATTACTAAATATGTATCACAGAGATCATAAAAAAGGGAAAAGGATCCATATGTAGAAAAATACTTATGGACACTCTTTTTGTGGTTGTAAAACTTTCGAAATTGAGGGGATGTCCATCAATTGGGGAATGGTTGAACAAGTTGTGGTATATAAATATAATGAAATACTATTGTGCTATAAGAAATGATGAGCAGGCAGAATTCAGAACAACCTGGAAAGACTTACATAAACTGATGCTGAGTGAAATGAGCAGAACCAGGAGAATATTGTACACAATAACAGCAACATTGTATGATAATCAACTATGATAGACTTAGCTCCTCTCAGCAATACAATGATTCAGGACAATTCAAAAATACTCATGATGGAAAATGCTATTCACATCCACAGAAAGAACTATGGAGCACGAATGCAGGTTAAAGAATACTATTTTTACTTATTTTATTTCTTCTTTCTTCTGGTTTCTCTTTTGTTCTGATTCTTCTTTCACAACATGAGTAATATGGGAATATGTTTAACATGATTGCATGTGCATAACCTATATCAGATTGCTTGTTGTCCTGGGGAGGGTGAAGGGAAAAAAGGTGGGAGGGAGAAAAAATTTAGAACTCAAAATCTTATAAAAATTAATGTTGAAAATTATATGGAATTGGAAAAGATAAAATACTATTTAGTGGGAAAAGAATTAAGCTAAAATGATCAAATAATCAAAATAATCAAATAAAAAGATCTTTAAAATAAAAAAAAAAACTACTATTGAGGCAGGAAAGACCAAGACAAAAACTCAGATGAAGAAAACAATTTGAAAAAAAGCCTCTTTGTTAAGGCCAACAAATGTCAATTGCACCCAAGTCCAAGAAAAATTCCTGGAAGAGTTAAATAAGAGTGGTAGGGGGAAAATTGTGAAAAGAAATTAGAATGATGCAAGAAAATTATTAAAATAGAATTAACAACTTGGCAAAAGAGAAACACAAAATAATGAAAAAAAACACCTTAAAAATAGAATTTACAGTGACAGCAATATTGTCTGATGAAGAATTGTGAATGACTTAACGACTCTTAGTAATACAATGATCCAAGACAATCCCAAAGGACTAATGATTAAGCATACTATCCACCTCCAAAGAAAGAACTGATAGTGATTGAACACAGATGGAAGCATGCTATTTTTCACTTTCTTTCTTTTTTCCCTTTTATTCAAGGGTTCTTGTACAAAAGGACTAATATGGTAAACTTTATGTAATTGCATATGTATAACCTATATCTGATTGCTTACTCCCTCAGAGAGGGGAGAGGAGAGGGAAAGAAGGATAGAATTTGGAACTCAAAAATTTAAATAAAAATGTTTGTTATTTTTAAAAATAGAATTGGCCAAATGATTAAAAATAGCACAAAAATTCACTGAAGGAGAAAGACCACCTTAAAAAGGCAGAATTGCCAAATGGAAAAGGAAGTACAAAAATTCACTGAAGAAAAGAACTCCTTAAAAAACTAAATTGGCCAAATGGAAAAAGAGATCCAAAATCTCAAATTAGAATTGGGCACATAGAAAGTAATGACTCCATGAGATATCAAGAAACAATCAACCAAGTCAAAAGAAAAAAAAAGTAGAAGAAAGTGTGAAATATCTTATCAGAAAAACAACTGATCTGGAAAATAGATTGGGGAGAAATGATTTTAAAATTATTTAACTTCCTGAAAGCCACAATAAAAAAAGAGCTTAGACTTCATATTTTAAGAAATTATCAAGGAAAACTGCCCCAATTTCTTAAATATAGAGGATATAATAGAAATTAAAAGAATTGACCAGTCACTTCCTGAAAGAAAGAGATCCCCAAATGAAAACTCCCAGGTATAGTATAGTCAAATTCTAGAGCTTCCAGGTCAAATAAAACTATTTCAAGCAGACAAAAAGAAGCAGGGTTGTTTTTTTTTTTTGTCTTTTTTTTTGACAGGACAGTGAAGGTTAAGTGACTTGCCCAAGGTCACACAGCTGGTATGTGCCAATTATCTGAGGCTGGATTTGAACTCAGGTAATCCTGTATCCCAGGCCAGGTGCCTTATCGACTGCACCACTTAGCTTCCCCCAAGAAGCAATTTTAATATTGTGGAGCCACAGTCAGGGTCATGCAAAATTTAGCAGCTTCCATGTTAAAGGAGCTGAAGAGTTGGGTTTTTGATATTATGGGAAAGCAAAGGAGGTAGAATTACAACCAAGAGCAATGCACCATGCACAACTGAATAAAATCTTTCAGAGAAGAAATTAATATTTAGTGAAGTAGAGAACTTTCAAGCATTGAAATGGCTAGATGAGTAATGAAAAGACTAGAGCTGAATAGAATATTTGACATTCAAACATAAGACTCAAGAAAAACACAGAAAGATAAACACGAAAGAGTAATCATAAGGCTCTCAGTAAGTTAAGTGCTTTACATTTCTCCATGGGAAGATGATACATGTAACTCGTAAAACTTTTTTCATTATTAGCTCAGTTTAAAAAAAAAGTTTGCATAGACAGAGTTCATTGATGTGAATTGATTATGTTGGAATGATGTAAAAAAATGAAGGGGTGAGAAAGAGGAATACAATGGGAGAAGGAGGAAAGGAGAAAAATGGGAAATTTTTTCTCAGACATAAGAGGCACAGAAGGAAGAGTTTTTACAATGGAGAGGAAAATGTGGGGGCAGAAGGCAATGCTTAAGCCTCACTCATTGGAATTGGGTTAAAGACAGAAGAATATATGTACATGTACAATTTTGGATAGGTGTGTAACTTACCCAATATGGAAATAGGAAGGGAAGGGCTAAAAGATAGGCAGGGGAGATGATAAAAGAGATGACAGATTAAGACAGGCAGTGGTTAGATGCAATATATATATATATATATATATATATATATATATATTTTGGTGAGGCAATTGGGGTTAAGTGACTTGCCCACGGTCACACAGCTAGTAAATGTCAAGTATCTGAGGACAGATTTGAATTCAGGTCCTCCTGACTCCAGGTCCAGTACTCTATCCACTGTGCCACCTAGCTGCCCTGCAAAATAGATTTTTGAGGAAGGACAGAATAAGGAGAGAGAAAGATAAACAAGAAAATGGGATTGAGGGGAAAAATTAATAATCATAAATATGAATATCCATGCCTTGGACTCACCTATAAAACAGTAGCACAATGAATGAAAAACTTTAGCCAACAATATGTCTGTCATTCACAAGAGACATACTTGAAACATAAAGACGCATGCACAGTTAAAATAAAGGGCTGAAGCAGAATCTAGTATGCTTCAGCTAAACTACAAAAAAAAAAAGGCAGGGGTTAACAATCATTATTTCAGACTAGGCAAAAGCAAAAGTAGACCTAATTAAAAGGGATAATCAGGGAAAATACATTTTGCTAAAACGTACCATAAAAATGAAGAAATTTAAACATTTTTTAAAGCAAGTTTGTCAAATAAAGGCCTCATTTTTCAAATATATATCAACTATAGTCTGAGCCAGATTTATAAAAATAAAAGTCATTCCCCAGTTGATAAATGGTCAAAGGATATAAACAAGTACTTCTTAGAATAATAAATCAAAGCTATATATTTTTATATGAAAAATGCTCTAAATCACCATTTAGACAATGGCAAATTGAAAAAAAACTCTGAGATATCACCTGACTATTATCAAAAACCACAAATTCTGGAGTGTCTGAGGGAAAAAAATAAGTATACTAATGTTCTGTTGGTGGAGTAGTAGACTGGTCCAATGATTCTGGAAAATAATCTGAAACTAGGCCCAAAAGGCTATAAAACTGTACATACCCTTTGACTCAGTAATACCGCTACTAGGTCTGTATCCCAAAGAGATCATAGAAATAGGAAAAAAGACCTGTATGTACAGAAATATTTATAATAGGTCTTTTTGTAGTGGCAAAGAATTGGAAATTTAGGAGACACTCCTCAGTTAAAGAATGACTGAAGAAGTTGTTGTGCATGATTGTGATATAGTACTATTGTGTTGTAAGAAATGATGAGGGGAATAGTTTCTTTAAAACATAGCAAGATCTCTATGAACTGATGCAAAGTAAAGTAAGAAGGGGGCGGGGCGGGTCAATGTGCACAATAACAGGGATGTGTTAACGATGGGCAATTGTAAAAGACTTGATTGCTTTGAGTAATACTAGGACTCATGATGAAAAAAATGCTAGCCACTTCCAGAGAGAGAACTGATGAACTCTGAGTGCAAATTGAAGTATAGTTGTCTCTCTATATTGTCTTGAAATATGGCTAAGATAGAAATGCATTTTCCATCACTTCCTGTGTATAATTGATATATTGTTTACTTCTTCGTGAGTAGGGAAGGGAATTGGAGGGAGGGAGAGAATTTGGCACTCAAAACTTTTAAAAAATGCTAAAAAAAAAAAAAAAGAACAGATTAGACTAGATGACCTTTGAGGGCCTTTCCAAGCCTGAGACCCTGTTATTATACTGATAGGTTCCCAATTTATCATCTCATAAAATTATTTTACGTATAAATTTAGCTGTCACATAATTGATAATAAACAATTATCATTACTACATGATGAAATCCTATGTTAGAAGCACAGAGTTGGCCTTGGAATCAGAAAATCTTGGGCCTAATTCCTATCTCTGATACATATTATTCAGGTAATTCTTGAAAAAGTCACTTAACCTTTCAATGTATCCTGCAACTTGTCAAATTCTATTGATCATCTAACTGATGAAATTATAAGCCTAGTCCATCTGCTTTCGAAAGAAAAAATATCAACCACAGAAAAAGTGTGTACCTGGTATTTTAAATTCAGAAACAATTCTAATACCCTCTTTCCCCAAATGACCTTGTCTTCCTTTTGAATATATTTTCTATAATTTTGGATGTGTGGGGCAACTAACTATATGGCATAGAGGGTAGAGCACTGGCCCTACTGTCAGGAAGACTTGTCTCCCTGAGTTCAAATCCAGCCTCAGATACTTACTAGCTCTGTGACTCTGGGCAAGTCACCTAACCTTGTTTGAAACAGTTTCTTCATCTATAAAATAAGCTGAAGGAAATAGCAAAACATTCAGTCTCTTCACTAAGAAAACCCAAAATGGGGGTCACAAAGAGTTGAATACAGTGGAAACAACTCAACCACAACCACAACAACAAAAATAAGTGTGCATGTTGTGCTCTTTGAGAACAAGGAATATTTAATTTTGTCTTTGAATCTCCAGCTTTTAGCACAATTCCTAGCACATAGTAAGCCCTTAATAAATACTTTTTGGTTCATTGCTATATTAGAGATGGTTATCATTTCTCCAATAGACTTACCACCAAATGATCAAGAGTTAAAGGACTAGATTGAGTAAGAAAATAGATTCCTATGAGATTATTCCCATCACTCTATTAAGCAAGGATTAATAGTCATCAACCACCTTAGTAATTTTTGCACAGAAGACTTAGGTGAAATTAGTTATGTAGTATGTCTTAGTTACATGTGCTTGCTAAGTAGCTTATGTCAGCATATGTAGAGGTACGGAAACATGAAGGGGAATCAGGAAACTTAAACTAGCATTCTGTGTGATGCACTGATGCTACCTATAGATACCACCTTGGCCAAGTCACCTAAAGAATGTGTCTAGGCTTTAATTCCTTTGTTGATAAATCAGAGAGTTAGACTAGATAATCTCTGGAGTCATTTTCAGATCTGATTATGTTATTTCATATCTCTTTCCCTGATGTTGGATGTGATTTTTTAAAAATAGTATATGATGTGAATTCAGAGAAGGGGAAGTTTTTCATTGTGAAGTATCAACTAAATTATGTCAGTAGCTTTGTGTACTTTTCAGAATGTAGCTTGTGAATTTCTTTATTTTTATGAAATATTTTAATTTCTTTCTGCTGTGTTTCCATGCATTATTCAAGATTATAAAATGATTTGAATTTTGGGAGCAGACAGATTTTCTGATGAGGATTTCAAGCTGTGTAATTATGAAACTGTACCCATATAGGTTAGAAGTTCAGAACTCGTTAGCCTAATCATTAAAAATAACCATTTCAGAAGCATGGTATTACATTTCGGGGTATGCAATTATAGTTATCATATACTCGGGAAATGTAGGCACTCTTGTATTCAACCTCATGTCTCACTGAGAACTGAATGAAAAGTATTCATGACAGCATAACCACACACCCTGTCATGTATTATTGCTTAATCTATTAAAGAAAAATTAGTGTTTGATATTTATAAATTTAGGGCCATACTGTAAGACACATTTTTAGTAATTTGTTTAACCTTTTGGTCAGCTACTTAAAGTTTCCTGCTAAGCCACACACACACACACACACACACACACACACACACACACACACATTGCAAAGCTCCTATTTAACCTTCCTTCATTTATTGAAGGGCATAGACTTGGGGATATGTACTGGGAACTTTGATTCTGAAAAAGTACAAATGAGTCAGAAGAAAAGAGCATTTGGGTGTTCAGATGGGAAAAGATCAATTGTTAAAGAAATTGTGTTTCCTTTCATCATTCTGGAATTAAGTCTTAGAAAGATGTTTGGGTTGCTAGATGTTCCTATGTAGCACTTGTTTTCTAATGCCTTTAAGAAATGCAGAGTATTTTTCAGCTAGTAGAGACAGATTAAAAAAAAACTATAGCCTTTGTGTTTTATATTAAACAAGTCATAATCACAGATGAAATTGACCTTCTTATCCTTTTGTTAACAGAACTGCAAGGTCACTTGAGATCTCTTTGGGTAAGGGAAAACATAACTATTTGTTTGGTGCTAATGTTTTTAGCATGAAAACTGCTTAAGATGAGAACTCCAGTGACAACACTCCATTTGCAATTTGCCATTTCAGGAAATGAAAATTGACACGACCCTTAAATGGTTAAAGGCAGATACTAAAATGTGGCATTTAAGAGGAACTTGACTAACGCAAGATTTTAATGCATATTATTGTGCTTTGCTAATCAAGGTGATTGAGATGCAGTTGCTGGCTAAATGGAAAATTCTCCATGCTTCTAAGTTATCAGAAATTTTACATTCAGTTTCTTGCTACTTGAATGTGATACAAAACTTAGCTTTTTTAGGTCTGAGTAGGTCACTATTTTTTCTTGAATGATACTTTTCTATGTTGAGAAATGAAAAAAAAATTATTGGAGAATGATAACAAAAAGATTTTTTTTATTGGTTAATTTCATGCTTGGTAAGATTCCAACTGTCAAAACATTATAAAATCCTGAACCTAGAGGCACATTTCATCACTAGAGCACTAATTACTGGGGAGAACTGAAGCGATTCATTATGTAGTAGTATTTATTAGAGCTGCCCAATTTTAATCTTTTTTGGACCAAAGTCACTTAAATAAAAGGTTAAGCTGTTTCTGCATAGAAGTAGGAGGAAAAATGCAGTGAGCATGCAACATTGTTAAATGTATTGCAAAAAGGGTGGAATTAATTGAAAATTATGCAAAAATATCCTATGAGAAGAACCAACTGTAGTTTTGCTTGTAGGGGAATCCTGCCGATGGAGCCGGTACTCCTGATTTGCATCATGTTTAAGATCAAAGGAGTTTGAAATAGTGTTCATGAAAACATTTAGCAGTAAGCATGAGTAATACCTCCCCTGTACTTCCCATGATTTGGGTGAAAGTAAATAAGTGCATGGAAAAGATCAATTTCCAAACAATATTGTAACCTCTGTCACTGAAGAACATTTCTAGAATAAAACCATTTCAAACTTGCAGCCAAGGTTGGCAAAAACCATTCCAGACTTTGTCATTGTGTTTGTCCAGTAAGGAGGGTTTCATTGTATTATAGATTTAGGGCTGAAGAAAGCTTAGACATCATCTAAGTTGATCCTTTCATTTTACAAAGAAGAAAACTGAGGCCTCCATAGGTTATATGAATTTCCCCATCCTGGGTCATACAAATAGGAAATGACAGAGCTAAGATCCAACCAGAGGCTTTTCCAAAGTCATACATCACTACATTTCCACTGCACCTTCCATTGGTCTTCTCTTGTTGTTGTTGTTGTTGTTGTTGTTGTTTGTCCTTCATTCTCAATAAGGACCACAACATCGGAAGTGGATGTCATGACTTGCAGTGAATTGGATTTAATTGAGGAAGGGCTGTTCAAGGTCACCAACCTCACTCTCTCCTCCAGAACCATTTGGGTCCAGTGGCAAGATATGGATCAGGATGACTGGAGATGGCCCAGGATATTTAAGGCAGTTGGGGTTAAGTGACTTGCCCAGGGTCACACAGCTAGTAACTGTCAGAGGTGAGATTTGAACTCAGGTCTTCCTCACTCCAGGACCACTTCTTTATTCACTGTGCCACTTAGCTTTCCCTGGTCTTCTATTAATACCAGTTTGGTAGAAGGTTTTAGAATTTCTGCATTGCATCCACTGGGTATGGATTTATATAATTTGGCATTAGGGGAAAAATTTTGCTCTATTATGAAACTTGGCGTATGGTAATAATTTTACTTTTGAGGCTTTATTATTTTTAGTCAAATACACAATATGAAGGGTTATAAAACTTATAAAATGGCTCATTGTTACTTGCATTGGTATTATACTTCAGATCAAATCAGAACTCCTGAAACTTTACTACTACATTAAATAAAAAAGCTGATATAATACAGTTAATCTTTAAGGTTGGACATTACTCCTGTCCCTCAACACCAATATAATAAAGCATTTCACTATATTTTCATATGGTTCCCTAAACCTAGTCATGATTCAAACTTTTCCTACTAATTTTTTTGCATACCTCTCTATTGATACAGCATATTTTTAGAAAATAAAGAATCACCTTTGAAAGGACTTAAAAGCTTGGTTTCATTTTTAGGGACGTTTATGCATATTTATCATTTTCATATCAATAGGAATTTTTCCATGCTAGTCAATCAAAACCATGCATGAATGGTCTCCAGAGAGCCTTAAATAAATACTAGATGGTAAACCCTAATGCAGATTAAAAAAATACACACACAGTAATAATCATAGTGGAAAATGAAGCAGTTTTATGGATTTGTTTCTCGATATTTTTATTTCATCCAACATAAAAAAATTTGAACAGCTAAAGTTGTATAGTCAATAGTAGCCTGAGTTTTTGGAAATTTCTTCTAGACATATTGGTTTTGTAATCAAAATATAAATCATCTTCCCTGCTGCTTACCAACTCAAGAATATGATCAGTGGAGTAAATATATGTGTATGTGTGTATATATGTATGTACATATGTGTGTGTGTGTATATATAAAAGTATATCTAAATACATAGCTTATCTCATTTGTCTTATTTGAGCTTCCAGGAATATTTGAAATCCACCAGAAAGGGAAAATATCTTTTTGGGGGGGTTGCTTTCTTTTTCTCATTATTGATATTTTTGTGTATTTAAATGCCATTAGGGATCAGAAATACTCTTACAACCTAAGGATATATCTGTATTGTGCTCCCGATGAGTATAGTCATGGATATATAGCTATAATTAGTGTAACTCCATCTCTTTGGGGGTAAGATAGATTGGGAAAAATTGTTAGCATTAATTTTTTAAGAAATGATGATCCTTGAATATCTTTTCTTTTCTATAAATTTTTTGGTTTAGTGGAAAGGATACTAGATTCAGAGTCAGAAAACCTTAATTCAAATTGTGGACTGACTGTTACTAATTGTGTGAGCATTTGACACCTTCTTGAATTTCCGAGCTTCAGTTGTCTAATCTGTAGAACAGAGACAAAAAAAAAAGACTCATCTGGGAGATGGTAGCACAACGTGGATAGAAGACTTGCTTTTGGAGTAAGGAACATTTGGGTTTAAATCCTACCATTTTATTCATGCTAGTTAGGTGGTCTTGGGCAAGCCACTTAAACACCCAGTGCCATATAAATTACAAACTGTGGCTGACCTAAATTAGTGAAGAGACTTTCCACAGTAGAAGGTCATAGATCCAGAAATCCTCCCTCCTCCACTCCTGGAATAAACAAAACTCCCCCCCCAAAAATTTGTACCTCCTATCTCACAGAGTTGTTTTAAGGAAAGTTATAGCTATATAAACCTTGAAACACTGGCTTATTATTATTACTTATATGGATCTGTGATTTCACCAATGTTGGTATAATCTTAAGCAGTGTAGATCACAGTCCATATAGACCTTCTCATCCTGTGTGATTTTTTTTCATGTCTTTCCATGAATTGCCTCCTAGAGCCCCCTTAACATGTTAGGGTTTTCCTCTAGTTAACATGATAATGTCTCACAATGAATAGTAAATGTAGCTTATCCTTTTGGTCTCCCTCATTCTTCTTACACTACTGGCCAACATACTTTTGTGGGCATATATTTTTCTCATGATATCCTTTATGCTGCTTTTCACCCACAATTCTTTGCTCCTGATATGTGACAGTTCGATGATATTCATTATTTACCTCTCCATTGCCCTTCTAGTAACTTGAAGAAAGTCATGTGGAGATTATGGAATTCCATAACTTAGTCATGTTGCATTACCTGAAAGACTATTTATGCTGAATAGAGATAGTAATATGTGATTTTCCAAATTGGGGGTGTTCTGTCTTTATTATAGGTCAAGCTCATTGTACATTTATATTGTCCTGTCCTGTACAGCTGCGTGGTACAGTGGTAGAAAGCTAGGCCTGGAGTCAGGAAGAACTGGAGTCAGGAAGTGCCTCAGGTACAAACTAGCTGTGTGACCCCAGGGAAGTAACTTAATCTGTTTTTGTGTCTTTTTCTTCAACTGTAAAAATGGGGCTAATAATAACACCTGTCTCACTGGGCTTTTGTGAGGAACAAGCAAAATACTCTTAAAGCATGTGGCACATATTAGGCACTATATAAATCCTTACTCCCCTTTCTTCCCTCTCTCCTTTGAATTAATGGATCAGCTCTATGAGTTGTCTATTCACTTGCATATTTGGACATCAGGTATTTTTCATCTGCTTGGTTTTTCCTATAAGGTTTTTTTTTAATGATTATGGATCTTGACTGCAATGCTGTGCAGCATTCTTCTTTCTCATACTGTCAGTACCAGGACATTCTCAAATGGAAGCATTTGGAGAACTTCTTCCACAAGGAATGCCTTTTTCTCATTTGGATTTTCTGCTGGATAGCCTTAGTGATACTGGTAAACACCTTTAGCAAGCATCTATTTCCCCATTTTATACTTCAGTTGATAGTAATACTCAGCAGATTGTCAAACAACATTATGCCTACTGTTCTTTTAAAGAATCTTGTGTGATTTTGACATATGTATGAGAGACATACTGTTGGAAGAAAACTTTTTAAGTGTCATTTTTCTCTCTCCCACATCAAATGCTTTTTATATAGTCAATAAACAATAAGTATGGTAGTATCTTGTGTTCTCTACATTATTTAGTCAGTTGGGTGAGTGTAAGGTTAAGGTGTACTGTTGAAGATAACAATCCCAACTCCTACCTATTTCATAATACGTGTGTGTATATATTGTCATATAGATTTTTGTAGAGATGAGAAAACGCACATGGATTTTTAATTATTGATGTTTTCATGGGTTTTTTTTTTTTGCTTGTTTATGTTCCTTCTAGTTTAATCCTTATATGTACTTTTATCTGGGCTTGTTGCATATTTTGGAATTCTTTCTATTAACTTTTTTTCTCTCCACTGGTTCTTAATGTTTTATGGGTTTCATTGCTGTTCATAATATTCCACCAACCTTTGAAAAAAGTTATATTCAAAATCACTGTTGTCTTTGGCTGTCATACCTCTCCATTTGGCAAGGATATTTAGGGTTTTTTGTTTGTTTGTTTGTTTGTTTGGGGTTTCTAGGTTTTCTTGTTTTTTCTTATTGTAACAGTTGATTTATGTTGGTTAAACTTAGGAAATAATGACACTTTCTGTCTATTATCTATTTATTATTTTTTAGCATCAATATCTTGTTTGAATAAGTATGGTTGGAGTTGTTATAATTTCTCACATTATTTTCTCCCTATCCTTCTAATTTGGTATTTTCATCTTTTAACAAACCAATGGTCTGATTGTATACACTACTCATTAGGAGATGCCTCCCATATCATTTCCTGGCTGTTAATATGTTGATTTCATTTGTGGGGAGGGCATTTTATTGCTCACCATGTCGAGTCCCACCTGATTCTTTTTTTTTTTTTTTTTAAGAATCTACTTATGATATCTAGCTATGAGAAGTATAGTGTGAATCCTTGGCCTCTCATTTCTTATTTTTAAATCATGTTTTCCAGTCTACTTTTTTTGTTTACCTCCCCGATATTTACCTTTTCATCAAAGTCACTGAGTTTTAAAATATATCTCAATTTGATTTGGAAGGTATTATCAAGTTCATCTGCTGCAACAGACTTTGGTGAATTACCTGCTGTTATCTTTCTGGTAGTCTTTTGCAAATACTTATAATGAATAAACACTGCAAGATGATCATAGACTGTTCAAAGCTCTTAATGTTTAGCAGGGCTGGTCTTAGGAAAAGAGACTTAAATAGTTTTTTTGCTGGGACCTTACTTAAAACCTTCGCAACATGATAGAAATTGCCAGATATTGCATGTCTTTAGCATAGCCTTGCAAACTCAGGGGTAACTTTAAGCCACTATGAAGCATTAGAGTAGAATTTGTATGGAGAATTGTTGTTATTATGGTAATCAATTACTTTTGTTTCATTACTTTCAGCTACACTTCTTTGGATCTATTGCTTCTTTTTTTCAGGGGTCATTTTAATCCATTTAAACTAGGAATATATGATTTAGAAATAGAAGGGTCCAGTCCTGCAGTTCTTCCCAGTGTTTTTGTGTCATGGCCCACTTTGGCAATTTGTTGACACATATGGACACCTTCTTAGAATAATGTCCTAAAATGCATAGGATTTAAAAATAAACTAATTATATTGAACTAGTTAGCAACATATTAAAAACTCCAGGTTAAGAACTCCTGACAAAGTCCAACAGCCTCCCCTTACAATTGAGAACCAGAGAGATGAAGTAACTTGTTTCAGCTCACCCAGATAGTAAGTAGCAAAGTTGAGATTTTAACTCGGCCTCCCTGACTCTAAACCCTATTGTTTTCCCCCATTGTGCAAAATCTAATAATTTCAGAGTTGTTTTAAGATCACAAACTATATCATTCATTTTATATATGTATGTTTGTATACATATGTATGTAATTTGTAAACATTGGTCAGTGATTAAGTTAACATTTATTAAGTTCCTACTATGTGCTAGGCAGAGTACTAAGCATTGGGAATGGGAACAAATTTTTTTTTAAAAGAATAATAACTATAGCCACTGGCAAGAAATTTTTTTTCACTATTATTTTGTCTTCAAGTTGTGATCACCATCCTACCAGTCAATATTATAATATGACATCTGAAACAATAGCCATCATGATTTTGGTATAGTTTGTCAAAACCAGTCACATTCAAAGGTGTTAAAATCCTCCAGAGACAGGATTTATTATTATTTTTTTAGAGTCAGGCTTATGCTATAAGATGTGCCCGAAATGTGACATATTAATCATTAAAAAGATTCCTGATGGGTGGGGGTTAAGTCCATATAATGTTTTCCTTCAGCTTCTTGGAAATTATAATAAAAATGTTTCCCATGTGGTATCTAATGTGAGACTTTTTGGTTCAATCAATGGAGGAATACCACTTGAAGAAAGCAGTGGCAGAGAGGAAATACTCCAAAAGGGATTTGTTTGATGGGGGAGTTTTGATTTGCCACCTAAGAGCACCTAGGTCTTTTTGGCCTCATTTTAAAGGACTAGGTCCTGAGCTCAGATGGACTTGGAGTCCCACACAAGTACATTATCTGATAGGGTGTTATCTTTTTTTGGCTAATTCTCTTTTCTGTTATTGCAATTTCCTGTCATTTTGACCTCCAGATTTTATTATTACAATGCAGGTTTGCCTTGAGTTCTCCTTGAAGCTTAGCCACTGTTGAATGTCATGCAC